>NC_057730.1:49061055-49088937 GCF_004010195.1 Chiloscyllium plagiosum | reverse complement strand
GAGGAATTGGGAATAGGGGATGGCATTTTTGCAGGAGGTAGGGTGGGAAGAGGTGTAATCCAGGTAGCTGTGGGAGTTGGTGGGTTTGTAGAAGATGTCAGTGTCAAGTCGGTCGTCACTGATGGAGATGGAGAGGTCCAGGAAGGGGAGTTGTCATTAATGGAGATGGTGAGGTTCAGGAAGGGGAGGGAGGTGTCTGAGATGGTCCAGGTAAATTTAAGGTCAGGGTGGAATGTGTTGGTGAAGTTGATGAATTGCTCAACCTCCTCGCGGGAGCACGAGGTGGCGCCAATGCAGTCATCAATGTAGCGGAGGAAGAGGTGGGGAGTGGTGCCGGTGTAATTACGGAGTGGTGTACGGAGTGGAATCTGTGCCTCAATTTCTCTAGTCATCCAGCATTCCCTACATCTACCAGCCTTGCTGTTCACCCTAATAGAACATACTGTCTGTGAACTCTCATTATCTCATTCTTAAAGGCCTCCCACTTCCCAACCTTCCCTTTACCTGTGAATAGCTTCCCCCAGACAACTTTTGAAAGTTCCTGTCAAACTTAGCCTCATTCCAGTTTAGAACTTTAACTTTTTGATCAGTTCTTATTCTTTTCCATAACTATTTAAAGCTAATAGAATTATGATCACTTGCCCCAAAGTGTCCCTCACTGTCACCTCAGTCACTCATGCTGCCTTACCTATGAACAGGGCATTAAGTGTTGCCTCTTCTCTAGTAGGTGCATCCACATATTGAATAAGAAACCTTTCTTATACAAATTTAACAAATCCATCCCCATCCATGCCCTTAACACCGACAGTCCAGTCTATGTTTGAAATGTTAAAATCCTCTACCATTAAAACCCTATTATTCTTACGGATGTCTGCCATCTGCTTAGATAGTTGCTTCTTAAATTCCCACTGACTATTTCCTACCAATTCCTTGCCAATTTAACTGCTCTTTAGTAACACCAGCAAATTTGTCATTCACATTTTAAATGTTTCACTGCTTTCCTGGCCTCCTATTTATTCCAATTCTTTACTTGACCTGTACTTGGGTCTTGAGCATGTCTCCTAAGCCCCATTTCCATGATACTCCTATCATCCCTTCCCTGCGCACTGTTGTCCCTCCTAGTATTCCCAGATACCTTTCTCCTGCTTCCAGATCCCACAAGCTATCAAACACATCCTCAGTTGTCCAAAACTCAAGTATTGCCAATAAAGGAGGCATGATGTCAAAGTTGTTCATCTTGCACTCCTCAGGATGGATTCATAAGAATGCCAAATCTCAGAGTGAACAACACATATCCAATCTTGCCATATTTTCACACTTGATTCACCATTGCACAGGTCTTTAAGGGCCTGGGAAAGTTGAGCCCATGGTGTCAACGCTTTCTAAACAATCTGAGATAAATTTGTTGCTTTTGTAATTCTTAAGATTTATAGTCAGGATTACAGAATGGCACATTTATATTTGCTGGAAGCTATCTGTATCTTTTAAACGAACGATCACTGCTCCGGTTTCCATCACCACTCCGTTCCTAAAGCTGCTTTTAGGCCTCCGATCCACTCCGTTTCCAGACTGAGTGAGTATAATGTGAGACATGTGCAAGATTCTGCTTCGGAAGAAAGTGAAAAAGAAGCAAGTTATTTAAATGGTGAGGGATTGCAGACTGATGTAGGTGCCCTAGTAGATGATTTGCAAGAGATTAACCTGTAATGTACAGCAAGTAATTAGGAAAGCTAATAAATATTATCATTTATTGCAAGAGGAATTGAATACAAAAGAGACAGGGTACCAGGAAGACCATGTTTGGAGTGCTGTGTACAGTATTAGTTGCCTTATTCAAAGAGGGATGTAAATGAGTTGGAATCAATTCTGAGAAGGTTTGCTAGACACTAATTCATGTAAAAGGCTTGTTGACTTTGAGGAAAGGTTGGATAGGCTGGGCTTGTAACTGCAGCAGATACAACAGAGTAAGAGGTGACTTGATTGAAATGTATAAAGTTCTGAGGGGGTCTTAACAGGGTATGTATGGAATGGATCTAGAACCAGAGTCACTGTTCAACTTTTGCTAGTCACGTGTCCCATTTAAAACCGAAATTCGGCAAGAAAAGAAGTTTCCAGCGATTTATAACTCTTCGGAACTCTGTAAAGAACGTGGTAGAAGCAGAGTCTCAATAGTTTTAAAGCCAAGGTGGGTAGATTCTTGGTAAGTAAGAGCATGAAAGGTTATTAGGGTAGGTGAGAATATGAATTAGTGGTTACATTCAGTCCTGATTTTGTTAAATGGCAGAGCAGCTTTCAGGGGCCAAATGGCCTAATCCTGCTCTTTGTTTGTATGCTAAACCAGTCTTTCCCTAACTGTCTTTTTCACCAGTTAAGTCATTCAGTCACCATTTAACCAGAACTCAGTTGCCTCCTTATTGAAGCAGAAACCAAAAATACTTGCTACAATTTGGGCTCTTCTCAGATTCTACCTTTTCCCTATGTACTCATACACCAGCACCAGTCACCACTCAACAGCACACTTGCCTCCATTCCCAAACTACTACCTGCTTACTCTCAGATGGCAATGCATTCCCCATTCTCACACCATCTCTGCCTGAAACAGAAATGGAAAAAGAATGTGTTATGTCGCTACACTCATCAGGGAGGGAGACGCAGCAGAAGTGAGTCAGAATCAACAATACAACTTAAATGTAAATATAGCAGTGTAGAAGCAATAAGAAATGTGCATCACAGTTATATGGAATCAACAAATGGTTGAAAGCAACCAAAGAGTTAGGGTGAAAAAGATTTGGAGCCACATAGAGACAGAAGAGGTTTTGATTTGTTCATAAGCAGTGACTGAAAATCATCTGTTTTGTGAAGTCCACTATGTTGTAATGTTTATCTCTTAGAACACACATCCTACAAAGAACCATGTGCAATTCTGTGAAATATTTGCACAGTAATTTGTTTAAAAAATAATCATTCCAAGTTGTAACCTGTTCTTGGGAAGTAGTTTGCATATTAAGTCACCAGATTCATTTAAGAATGATGTAAGGCACTCAGCCATTGCAATTTCTCAGTAATAGAAGGGTGGATGGTCATTGCATTTGGTTATGACTTCTATTTATGTTCATCAAAAGTTGAAGAAATTTCCCTTTTGTTTAAACTGCCAAAAAGGAAAACCAGTTATCAAGTCCATATTCAATTTTGGAAATAGTTGAGGAATTTTGATCACAACTCAAAAGATCAAAAATCATTCACTCGCCCTGTTAAAATCAAAAACAAAAATTCCTTTCCCTTCATGAGGTACATGCAGGTATGACAAAACTTGTCATTTGTTCTGGAAACTGACAGTACTTGCAGTAGGTCCAAACACAATCAAGACAGCCTAAAAGTGGAACAGCTGCAGACTTCTTTTTTCCTAAAAAAAAGCAAAGTACTCTGGGTGCATCAGACCAGAATTAAAAACAAAAGACTGGAGAAACTCAAGAATTCTGACAGCATATGTGGAGGAAGAAACAGACTTGCTGTTTTAAGTCCAATATGACTCCTCTTCAGAGGGTCACAACTGAACTTGAACCTTTAATGCTAACGTTACCCTCGTGACCAATGTTTCTAGGGTACTTTTGAGAGCCCAAACCTCCCCTGCCCTATTCTTCTAAATTCCAGTGAATATTGTGATCTAACTGATCTGGTCTGTCTTCATTTGTGAGACCTGTCATCCAAGGAATCAGTCTGGGTGCGCCTCTATTACACTCAAGCCATAGCCAAAAACAACTTTCTTCAGGTAAGAAAGCGAAAGCTGCACTCAATAATCCAGGTGTGGTCTCAACAAAAGAACTGTACAGTTGCAGCAAGCCATCCCTGCTTGTGTAGGCGAATTCCGTTGCTCTGGAGGCCAACATATTATTGCTACCTTCACTGCCTGTTGCACCTCCATGCTTACTTTTGGCAACTGATGTCCGAGGACACCCAGGCCTTATTGCACCTCCCCTTTTCCCAACCTATTGCCATTCAGATGATAATCTGCCTTCCTGTGTTTGCTACCAAAGTGGATGTCCCTGGGATTCTTGATTGCTATTACAGTGACATAACTACCATTCCACTGCCTCCCCCTTACTACCAATGCATTCACCATCTCTGCAGTTTTAAAATGCTGCATGCAAAGCATCAGGTCCAGAAGATTTATTGACCTTTAGCCTCATTAGTTTCCCTAGTGGCATTTGAGTCAAAGTGTAGCACTGGAAAAACACAGTTGATCAGGCAGCATCTGAAGAGCAGGAGAGTCGACATTTCGGGTGTAAGCCCTTCTATAAGTGGCACAGTGGCTCAGTATTTAGCACTGCTGCCTCACAGCGCCAGGGACCCAGGTTCAATTCCAACTTCAGGTGACTGTCTGTGTGGAGTTTGCACAGTTCAGTGTATAGTTCAGAATGTATAGGTATATGGATTATGAACAATACGTACAGATAATGGGGTATGAATGAAGATTAAACATAACTGGTCTTAGACGGTGTTTACAGTGGAACATCAAGGCTTACAGCTATTTTAAACCTTTATGTAATGGCTTTCTCTCTGGGATAAATAGCAGGTCTTTTACACCTCCCAACATAAATCCGCAGTTAGATGAACAAATAATTGAAGCGTCATTTGCTATCTCTGGTGTCAAGCTACTAGGAACATGAAAGGGGTTGGTCTATAATTAACTGCAGTTTCCAAATACAGCCATAGACCGATCATCATAAATAACATAACATATATCATTGCATCAAAAAAACAGTTAATTTGCAAAAACCAAATCGAACAGATGAATTCACACTTCCCAGACAGTTCCCATATTCGCCTTCCTAAGGCATCCATGCTATCTTTAACAAAGAAATAAGATTGTTGTTTTTGTTGGAACAAGTACAATATTGCAAAGTGACTTTATGAAAAGAAAAAAAACAGTTATGCATTTATTACCATCAACAGTTGGCAGACTTCTCAATGTTTTTCTCCTGGGATACAACATTTTGTCCTTTGGCAACTGGACAAGCTTCAGTTTGATGTCTTGCCTGGAACGCAGTACTTCCGTCAGTACTGCATTTTCATGTCAGTCGTGAGTTTAGGTCTGCAATGATGCTTGACTTCTCACTGTTCTGACTCAAGATCACAGAGCTATCCAGCATGACACTTGGCAGTGTTGCACCTCTTTAGTTTGCCCTCCACTCTGTTCCCGTTTCATTTAGTGTAATGACAGACAAAATTGAGTACATTCTGAGCACATTCTGAGTAGCATTGGATCAAAAAGTAACAAAGCTTTAATAAAAGTTAGAAACATTAGTAAACCATTTTAAAGAGAGGCTGTTTCATTGATGGGGGTACATTGCTGTTAGAACACTTGCATAATCAAAAGAGTCCCTATAAACTTCGGTAGATCAAGTGAGATCTAGCAATTCCGATACTGAATTGAGTATGAGTATTAAAAAGATAAAACGATGTTAGAAGGGTTACATTAGAAGTAGTTAATTTACAAGGACGTTGCCAGGGTTGGAGGGTTTGAGCTTTAGGGGGAGGTTGAATAGGCTGGGGCTGTTTTCCCTGGAATGTGGAAGCTGAAGGGTGACCTTATAGCGGTTTATAGAATCATGAGGGGCATGAATAGCGTGAATAGTCAAGGTCTTTTCCCCAGGTAGTGGAGTCCAAAACTAGAGGGCACAAGTTATGTTGAGAGGGGCAAGATTTAAAAGGCACCTAAGGGACAACATTTTCACACTGACGATGTTGCGAATATGGAATGAATTGCCAGAGGAAGTGGCGGAGGCTGGTCCAATTCAACGTTTAAAGGGCACCTGGATGGGTATATAAATAGAGAGGGTTTAGAGGGATATGGGGCATACACTGGTAAATGCGACTAGATATCTGGTTGGCAGGGATGAGTTGGACCAAAGTGTCTGTTTCTGTGTTGTACATCTCAATGATTCTATAGTGAAGATTGAAGTGAATGGTATCAGACTGGAATAAATAGATAAATTTACTTATGGCAAATGATAATGGAAAACGGCAGGTGTGATGCTGAAGTTGGAAGAAAGCTTTTGTAAAGATGAAGGATATGTTAACAACAAGGAAACTCAAGCTTGTAACAAAGGAAATAAGATGCTAGAATCCATTTATCCATTTCTCTGTATGTGTTGGATACATGAGCTTATCCTGTATGTACAAACAAGTGCCAACAGCTGAGGCAGATGGTCTCATTGGAAGTAGGAAGGGATCATTTAAGTTTGTACAGTCGTGATGTTTTTCACAATGTGAATGTTCTTTGATTTCTTGGTATTCAGTTAGAAGGGAAAAACTGGGACAGAGAAAGAAATGTTGAGTGGCTTCAGCTCTGGATACCAAATGAGACACTTAATCTCTGTTTTAAGCGTGCAGAATCCTATGATAGTCTGAATGACTTTTTAAAAAAATCTATCATGCCTTTGCTGGCTCTTTGAATAACTTGGCACACTTTCCTCATTCCTGAAGAAGGGCTCATGCCCGAAACGTCGATTCTCCTGCTCCTTGGATGCTGCCTGACCTGCGCTTTTCCAGCAACACATTTTCAGCTCTTTGAATAACTTACCCAATTAGCCATTTTCCTCTTTCTCCATGGATCTGTAAGTTAGCTTTTGGCTGATGATTATTTTAATTATTAGCTAACTTGCTGATTATCCCTAGTGCCACTTTCAAGGTTAACAAAATTTAGTCAAACCTTAACTGTGCAGTACCTTTTAAAAAGAACAAAGGCAGCAAATATTCTAACCAATGCAAATACACTTCTGCACACAAATTAAAAATACTATCTGCTGTGATCATCAATAAAATCAAAAATTAGCAATGCAGTGGAGGAATTGCCACCAAACTGAAAATCTAGTCAAAATAAATAGATAAGCAGTAATAGAGGATGCATTACTGATTGGGGAATTCTTTGAAATCCAGTGCTGAGGCATAAGATGCAGGATCTCTTTACAAGCGTTTTTTTTTATTTCACCGCATTAAATGCGATAATTCAGAACTGAACTGCATCTCATAAGCAGTTATTTCCCTATACGTATGAAGCAAAAATACCAAAGTACATTTTGACAGTTCTAATAACTGCGCAAATTCAGATATAGCACACACATGACTGACTGACTACTTGAAAGTCATTGTCAGAAGTTAAAGGGGAAGTCTCACTGTCGATGTTGATGTATTTAAAGAAGAAACTAGTCACAAATAATGGTTATTTTTATTTTCTCTGTCAATTTTTTGAATTCTGTGTAAAAGGTGATAATTTTTATGTGAAGACCATGTTGCTGAGATTACAGAATATGATTGTGCTGTGGAATCATGTCAATGCCTATTCGCAAATTTTTTAAAAATCACTCCTCAGTTTAAAATAAAGACACTAAGTTAAACACGCAAGTATCTAATGCATTGCCCTCCCCAAACGTCAAGGTACCAGTAAATAATACGCAAATGCACAGGGATAATTGCGTCATTTGGATAAGGCCAACATTTATTAATTAATGTGTTTTAAGGGAGGGGATGAGGCTCTTGCCCATCAGTTGAAGAGTTGGCTAGAGCCCCATGTTAACCCATAAAGGGAAGCATTCCGAATGAAGTGCCACTCAGAAGTGCATTTGGGTAGCATCATCCCATGGGGAAGCGGTGGCTACTGCTGAGCAACACATCGCTGAGTCCTAATTATCGTCACTGGATCTCTGGTGACTGATGGGTATGGTGTTTTGCAGCAGGGACAAGGCGAGGGTACTCTGATGAGGTGCTAAGCATTTTCCGAATGATGGAGACCTTATGAACGCAGTGCAGTTTGTCTGCTAATGAGGCTCGTAAATGGACATTGATTGTTTTAGGAGCTGCTCAGGAGTCTTTCATGAATTTGACCAGTGGAGCTGGGAAGTGGACAATGTCCCCACTTGCCTTCCTCCTTTTGATTTAATGCCACCGTTTCCATCAAACATACCACAAGGAAGGGGGTTAAATTCTGTATGTTCAGATGGTTAAAAGCTTCAAATGCACATGTGTGGAGGTGATGGTCCAGCGGTATTATCATGAGACTGTTAATCAGAGACTCAGCTAATGTCCTGGGGACAGGGGTTTGAAACCCAGCATGGCAGATGGCAGAATATGTCATTCAGTGAAAGTACATGGAATTAAAAGTCTACTGTCAATGGTCATGAAAACCTAGCTGGCTCACTAAATGTCCTTCAGGGTAGGAAATCTGCCATCCTCACCTGGTCTGGCCTACATGTGACTCCAGACCCACAGCAAACCCCTCAGTTGTATCATTTGCAACAAAGTCTCAACAAATAAATCATTTAGCATAGACTTAGGCACTAGAAATGATAGCAAAAACAACCCTGTTGATTGTACAAATTCTTCCTTAAGACCATTTGGGATCTTGTGCCAAAACTGGGAGAGCTGTCTCATAGACAGTCATATTCAGGGTTCATACCTTACTGTCAATGTCCCAGCACTACCATCAGCATCCCTGGATATAATCCTGTCCCACTGAAGGACAGACCCAGCTGAGGTGGTGGCGCAGTGAGATACAATCGGGAAGGGTTTGTTGTGGAAATCTTCAGTGTTGATTGCAGACTCCATGAAGCCTGTTGGCATCAGATTAAACATGGGCAAGGAAAACTCTTGCTGATGACCTTGTATCATCCTCCCTCAACTGATAAGTCAGTACTCTTGCATGTTAAACAACACTTGGAGGAAGCACTGAGGGTAACAAGGGTGCAGAATGTACTCTGGGTGGGGGATTTCAATGTCCATCACCACAAGTGTCTCAGCAGTGGCATTACTGATCAAGCTGATCGGGTCCGAAAGGGCACAGCTGCTAGAGTGGGTCTGCAGCAGGTGATGAAAGAAAAACATATTTGGACTCATCTTTACCGATCTACCAGCTGCAGATGTATCTGTCCATGACAGTACATGACCACTGCAGAGACCACGTCCCTTGTTCACACTCAGAATACTCTCCATCGTGTTGTGTGACACTGTCGCCATGCTAAATGGGACAGACTTCAATCAGGTCTAGCAACTCAAAGCTGCATCTCTGCAGGAGCTCGTCAAGGTAATGTCCGAGACCCAAACATCTTCAGCTGCTTCATCACTGACCTTATCTCCGTCATATGATCAGAATTGAGGATATTCGCCAACGATTGCACAATGTTCAGCACTATTCACGACTCCTCAGATACTGAATGAGTCCATATTCAAATGCAACAATATCCAGGCTTAGGCTGACTAGTGACGGGGTAATATTTGTGCCACACAAATGCCAGGCAATGGCCATCACCAAAACAGACAATCTAATCACAGCCCCTTGACATTCATTGGATCACTGAATCACCCACTATCAACATCCTGGGGGTTATCATTGATCAGAAACTCAACTGGATATATATATATATAAAGAACAGGTCAGAGCCTATTCAGTGAATAACTCATCACCTGACTTTTCAAAGTCTGTCCACCATCTACAAGGCACAACTCGGGAATATGATGGAATGCTCCCATTTGCCTCGATGAGAGCAGCTCCAACAACACTCAAGAAGTTGGACACCATCCAGGACAAAGCAGCCCATTTCATTATTTACGCATCCACAAACATTCACTCCTTCCACCACCGATGCTCAGTAGCAGCTGTGTGTACTGTCAACAGGATGGTTTGGGATTACGATCGGCATGGATTTTTTTTGGATCAAATTCTCTGTAAGATGCACTGCAAAAATTCACCAAAAGTTCTTGGACATTGCCTAACCCAAGGCAAGGGCAGCAAATACCTGGTAACACCACCATCTACAAATTCCCCTCCAAACCACTCACCATGTTGACATGGAAATATATCGGCTGTTCATTACTGTCGCTGGTTCAAAATCCTGGATTTCTCTCCTTGAGGGTATTTTGGGCCAACCCACAGCACATTGACTGCAGCGTTTCAAGAAAACAGCTCAGTACCACTTTCTCAAGGGCAGCTAGGGACGGGCTAGCGACACCCCATAAGACCATAAGAAATAGGAGTGGAAGTAAGGCCATTTGGCCCATCGAGTCCACTCTGTCATTCAATCATGGCTGATGGGCATTTCAACGCCACTTACCCGACTCTCCCCATATCCCTTAATTCCTTGCAAGATTAAGAATTTATCAATCTCTGCCTTGAAGACATTTAGTGTCCCGGCTTCCACTGCAGTCCGTGGCAGTGAATTCCACAGGCCCACCACTCTCTGGCTGAAGAAATGTCTCCTCATTTCCGTTCTAAATTGACCCCCTCTAATTCTAAGGCTGTGCCCACAAGTCCTAGTCTCCCTGCCTGACGGAAATTTCCCAGCATTCGCCCTTTCTATGCCATGCATTATCTTGTAAATTTCTAATAGATCTCCTCTCAACCTTCTGAACTCTAACAGATACAATCCCAAGATCCTCAGCAGTTCATCATATAGGCCTATCATTCCAGGGATCATCTGTGTGAATCTCCGCTGGACACACTCCAGTGCCAGTATGTCCTTTCTGAGTCACATCCCACAAGTGGATGAAAATATCATAGTTCTTGATGTGTGACTAACCAAAATGGGGAATCTTCACTTGTAAAGGCACAGAATGCAGCAAGAGACTTCAGAAACAGGCAGGTTTAAAATTGGGAGTGCTGGAGAAAGTTCCTGAACCTGATACCACTCATCCACCCAAGCCTGTAAGCATCACCAAAGTCTGCAGGTCATGCAGTGGGCTAATCACCTGTGTCAGAACCTACCAACTTGACTGAAGGCATGTTTTCCTCCACCAAAATATGAAAAGTAATCCCTAGTCCTTGGTCACTAACTTTTGATAAATTAGATTTTTTTATTTGTTACAAACTCCATTTGTTATGGCATTGACAACAAGTGCAATTGATTCTGAAAGCAAACAGAAAATTCAGAGAACCAGTGACCTATCTTGACAATCATGCTGTCATAAAAGTTTGAGCTAATATTAGATAAGCAAGCCACATTTGTTCAGGTTAGTCTGCAATTTGTTCTGAGCTAGTAGATTTTGGCTTGGGTGCTCGCAAAAATGCAATAATTGACCTTAGTATCTCCGTTATGAAGAGCAGGATCAACAAGAGTCACTTCCCAAGACACATGTGGAGGCCATTTGACCCACATATCTAAACTTAGGGATCTTGGACTAAGCCCCACTCTGTCCAACTGGATCCTCAGTTTCCTGACCCACAGGCCACAATCAGTGAAGACTGGGGACAATATTTCATCTTCACTAACACTCAACCCCCTGCGTATTCAGCCCCCTACTGTACTTTCTGTATACCTACAACTACGTCACCAAATACCAGTTTAATGCCATTTATACGTTCGCTGATGCCACCACTATAGTTGGTCGAATTTCACATGGCAACAAAACCGACTACAGATGGAAGGTGGAAGACCTGGAAAAGTGGTGCACTGAGACAACCTAGCTCTCGATGATGGCAAAACCAAGGAGCTCATTACTGACTTCCAGCAGGATGTTACTCATTGACTCCCTACACATTAACAGCACAGAGGTGGAATGAGTAGAGAATGTCAAGCTTCTGGGAGTGGTCATTCACAACAAGCTTTCTTGGACTCTTCATGAGGACGTACTGGTTACAAAGGCCCAACAACGTCTCTTCTTCCTCAGGCATCTGAGGAAATTTGGCATGACGGTGAGTACCCTTGCCAACGTTTATAGGTGCTCCATCGAGAGCATTCTGTCTGGATGTATGGTATGGTAACTGTACCATTCAAGGTCAGAGACGGTTACAGAGAGTGGTGAACTCAGCCCAGGCAATCTCAAAGGCCAACCTCCCATCTATAGAGTCTAGGTTAGAGTTGTGCTGGAAAAGCACAGCCAGTCAGGCAGCATCCGAGGAGCAGGAAAATTGACATTTCGGGCCTAGTTCCATCTATAGACTCCATCTACCAGGACTGCTGTCAAGAAAAGGTCGCTAGCATTCTCAAAGATTCATCCCACCCTGGCAATATTTTTCTACAATCTCTACCATCGGAGAGAAGGTACAGAAGCCTGAATACATGCACCAGCCGGTTTTGAAACCGTTTCTACCCTACTATTGTTAGAATACTGAATTGACTCTCAAACTCTTAACATTCGCCTGTACCTGTGTTTTTGTTTTTGCCGCTGTTTACCTTCTTATTTACTTATCTGTGCTACCTAACTCTGTGATCTGCCTGTATTGCTCGCAAGGCAAAGCTTTTCACTGTGCCTCGGTACACATGACAATAAATTCAGTTCAATTCAATTCAATATCTATGCTGGCTGTTTGAAAGAGTAGTTCCCATACTTGCCTTTTATACATAACTAAGTTCCTTACTCCTAAATATCTGACTTATTCCCTTTTTAAAATTATTTATGGAATTTGCTTCCACCAGCTTTTAGGCAGAGTGTTCAAAATCCCATTGTGTAAAAAGGATCCAGATTTTTTTGTTAATGGTGGTGAATCAATAGTCATTCAACTCTGACAGTTTATCCGTTTGCTTTATTATTTGATGTTAATCTACAAGTAATTGCATCATCAAATTCCCCTTTCTCCTCAGTAAATGAAACAATAAATTGCTGATACTACTACATTCAGCTGAGGAAAACATAATGCTGTGGAATTTCCCTTGTATGTATTGTAAGGGCGATTACGTAGCAACAGAACACAAGACACTTTGTGAGTGCGTAGTTATTTTAACCAATGCTCTAACATTTTCTGTCCTTCAAAACAGTTGAGACATTTTTTTTTGAAGACCAGTTGGACAGGAAAGGTGTCAATGCCGTTTACAAGTGAAGTCCATCTTTTGATGTTTATGTATTACTACTTTATTACTCCATAAATATCTTTGATCCATTTTTTAAAAAAATGTATTCATTTGAGGGATGTAGGCATCACTGCCTGGTCAGCAGTTATTGCCCATCCTAGTCCTCCTTGAGAGGGTAGTGGTGAGCTGCCTCCTTGACCCATTGCATTCCACCTGCTGTGGGCTAACCCACAATGCCATTAGGGAGGGAATTCCAGGATTTTGAGCAATCAACAGTGAAGGAATAGTGATGTAATTCTGAGTCAGGAGGGTGAGTAGCTTGGAGGGGAATTGAAGGTAATGGTGTTCCCATGTATCTGCTGTCTTTGTCCTTGAAGATGGAAGTGGTCGTGGGTTTGGAAGGTGCTGTCTATTGACGAGATAAAAAGGAGATGCCAATTTTTGAAAGAAAGCTGTCAAAGTGATCCTATAATCTGTGTTTGTCTTCTTATCAACTTAGGGAAAAAAAAGCATTCCTCTATGTAAGAAAAAATAAGATACAACATATGCTGGAAATCTGAAATAAAAACAGAACATGGTGGAAAATTTTTGCAGCATCTGTGGAAAGAGAAATCAAATAAATGTTCCAGATCCAACATAATCCTTCAGAGTACGAACTCTGCTTCCCTCCCCGCAGTTATTGCCAGATCGACTGTATTCTTTGGTTTGTTTCATTCTCATGATGGTATAAGTCAGTTTTTTTTTGCTTATATCAAACTAGCATCATTTCATAGAGTCAGAGAAATACAGCACAGAAACAGACCTTTCAGTACAACTTGTCCATGCTGACCAGATATCCTAAATTAACTTAGTCCCATTTGCCAGTGTTTATTCCATATCCCTCTACACCCTTCTTATTCATATACCCATCCAGATACAATTACAACATTTAAAAGGTATGAGCCTCCACCACCACCTCTGCCAGCTCATTCCATACACGCACCACCCTCTGCGTCAAAATTGACTTTTGTGTCTGTTCTATAACTTGCCCCTCTCAAGTTAAACTTCTACCTTCTAGTTTTCAACTCCAATACCCCTGGAAAACAGCTTGTCTGAAGAAGGGCCTGTGCCCGAAACGTCGAATCTCCTGTTCCCTGGATGCTGCCTGACCTGCTGTGCTGTTCCAGCAATAAAGTTTCAACTTTGATCTCCAGCATCTGCAGACCTCACTTTCTCCTCGAAGCTTGTCTGTTTACCCTATCCATGCCCCTCATGATTTTATAAGCCTCTATACGGTTACCCCTCAGCCTCCAACACTCCAGGGAAAATAGCCCCAGCCTCTCCCGATAGCTCAAATCCTCCAATCCTTCATTTGTAATTTCATTAATCACTAATTTTGGTCCTTAGCTGCAATTTTTATCACAATTCACCAGATAAAGTACTTCAGTTAAATCAAGTGTTTGATTTGAGTTAAGATGTTAACGAGGAAAAAGTTAGATATGCTACATGACTCAAAGTTTGAGATGGCTTTAGCTTATGAAATTACCCATGCCAAGAAGAAACACTTACTGGACAGTGATCAAAGGATGTTTGGCGAAATCAATAAAGAAGATGGTTGGTGAGGTGGGCCTGAGATATCAGAATGGAGAGAGAGAGAGAGCCAGTTGAATAGATTTTAGGGAGTGAGTTCTTGGAGGGGAACTCTCCAGCAATCATGTTTTGTAATTGCATAGGTTTGGGTAGCATGCGAGGTTGAGACTGGGTTGTGTAGCTATCTCTCTCATGATGCAGTATGAAAGCCTTCCTCCATTCTTATTCATTCATTGGCCTAGAGAGTAGGAACTGTCTAGTAACTTCAATGTAACTATTACTAAAGAAGTGCTGCTGTAGAAAAAAAAACAGAAATTGCTGGAGAAACTCAGTAGGTCTGGCAACATCTATGGCGAGAAAACAAAAGTTTATGTTTCGAGTCCAGTGGCCTTTTTCCAGAACTGGCAGTGTTGTTGCAGATTCCACTTGATAGATCACAACTACTTCTAGCAACAGTCTATAACCTGTGAAACGTCTTGCATTTGTTTCAGCGGTCATTCATGCCATTTAATCAATTCAGCAGCAATGACATCAAATTATCACACTACAATTTGGGACTATTTTAAACTGGTCCCTGATGCCAATTTGCCGCCACATTTATAGTGCAACACCACTTCGATAATGGAGACAAGTGAGAGAGAATGTCAGCAAATTTGGCAGCATCTGTGGAGAGAGGAACACTGTTAACGGTTGAGTCCAGTAGGATTTCTTCAGAACCGGAAGGACCTGGAAAATGTTTTTTATGCTGTACACAGCAATCAAAGGGAGAAGGAAATGGAAGAGATTGAATGTAGCTGGAGCAATAAATAAAGGCAATGATAATGGTGCTGATAGAGAGATTGATATGTAAAATAGTTGTAAATGTGATTTTGGAGAAAATTTGTACCTCTGGTTGTGGACTAGGTTGTAAGTTTGCTCACTGAGTTAGTAAATTTGTTCTCGGGCATTTTGTCACCATGCTAGGTAACATCATCAGTGAGCCTCCGATGAAGCAGTGGTGTTCTGTCCCACTTGCTATTTGTGTGTCTTGGTTTGTTGTGGTGGGTGATAGCACTTCGGTTCTGTTTCTGAGAGGTTGGTAAATGAGGTCCAAATCGATATGTTTGTTTACTGAATTCCGGTTTGAAAACCAGTCCTCCAGGAATTCCTGTGCATGTCTTTGTTTTGTCTGTCCCAGTCGAACTGGTGTCTTCGTATGTGTATGGATACTATTGATAGTTGGTCATGTCTTTTGTTAGTGCTAGTTAGTGCTCATGTATCCTGCTGGCTAGTTTCCTGTCCAATGTAATGTTTGTTGTAGTCCTTGCAGGGTATTTTGTATATGACGTTTCTTCTGCTGATTGGTACAGGGTCCTTTAAATTCGTCAGGAACTGTTTCAGTGTCGTGGTAGGTTTTGGCCTACGATGATGCCTAGGGGCCAGAGTAGTCTGGTCGTTGTCTCTGAGATGTCTTTGATGTATGGCAGGGCGGCTAAAGTGTCTGGGCATGTTGTGTCTTCCTGTTTAAGTCTGTTGTGTAAGAATTGGGGTCTGTGGTTATTGGGTGCCTGTTGTTCCTGAGTACATTGTACAGGTGTTTTTCCTCAGTTTCTCTTAGTTCCTAGGTACTGCAGTGTGTTGTGGCTCATTTAGGTAATGCAGCTCCATTTGTGGGTGTTGGGATGGTTGCTCCTGTAATTGAGTATCTGGTCCATATATATAGCTTTGCTGTCTGCGGCTTTCCATTGGATTTTCATTCTACTGTGACATCTAGGAAGAGGAGTTTGTTATTGTTCTCTTCCTCCTTGGTGAACTTTATACCAGAAGGAACCGAACAGACAGACAGTAGCACCAACACTAAGTAAAAAGAAAGAAGGGAACATCCTCAACACACTGGAAAGGAAACCCCTGCAAGTTCTCAGAAAAGACAGAAATATCATAATCCTACCAGCAGACAATGCATGCATGACTGTCATCCTGAACAGAACACAATATATTGAAAAAGCAAACACACTACTCGCAAATACCGATACCTACCAGAGGCGGCGATGGACCTGACTCCACAGCTAGAAAACCGCATTTCAGTAGCCCTGAGGAAACTTCACAAGACAGGTGAAGTCAACAAGACAGACCTTCAAAGAATGAAACTGATGGATCCAACATGCCCCATTTCTATAGACTGCCAAAGGAACACAAACAAGGGCCACTGCCCCCTTCCCCCCCCCCGCACCCCCAGCCAGCCCCAAGACCCATAGTCTCACTTCTCAGCACTCCAACATACAGACTAGCAAAGGAACTTCATCATAAACTGAAATACCTGTGAGAAGACTCCCGCCACTTTAACCATTGCATCCAGGAATTCCTTTAACATCATCAAAGACTCCAAGGCAGAGGACGACAAGGTCATGGTCTCCTTCGATGTGACAGCCCTGTTCACATCAATAAATATCACTCTGGTCAAAGAAACACTGGCCTCACTACTAGATGAACCAAGGACACAGACACCTGACAGCACCAACTCCATCAGCAAGGACAACATCCTCAAACTAGTAGACTTGTGTCTCACAACCCACTTCATTTTCAATGACAGCATCTACAAACAAGTCAATGGGACATCCATGGGATCACCAATATCAGGATTTTTAGCAGAAGCAATGATGCAGAGATTAGAACTAACAGCCCTTCCCATGATCCAGCCCGGGCTGGAAACGCATCAAATTAGAAGAAACCCACAAACCTATAAACAACATCCTTACCAATATAAAGTTCACCAAAGAGGAAGACATCACAGTAGAACGAAGAGCCAATGGAGAGCTGCAGACCAGCGTCTCCAGGAAAACTACACACACTGACCAGATGCTCAACTACAGATGCAACCATCCGAACACCCACAAATGGAGCTGCATCAGGGCGTTATTCCAATGAGCCACAATACTCTGCAGCACCCAGGAAATACGAGAAACTGAGGAAAAACATCTGTATGGCGTATTCAGGAACAACGGGTACCCAACAAGCACCGTCCCCTGATTTCCTGCATAACAGACCCAGAAACTCTGGCTGCCCTCTCATACATCAGAGATGACAACCAGACTACTCTAACCCCTAGGCATCATGGTGTCCCACAAACCTACCACCACACTGAATCAGCTGCTGATGAATTTAAAGGAGCCCATACCAACAACCAGCAGAACAATCATCATATACAAAATACCTTGCAAGGACTGCAACCAACATTACATTGGACAGACAGGCAGGAAACTAGCCTGATACATGAACACCAACTAGCCACCAAAAGACATAACCAAAAATCACTCTTATCCAGACACACAGATGAAGAGGGACACCAATTTGACTGGGTGAAAGTGAGGGCTGCGGATGCTGGAGATCAGAGTTGCAAGTGTGGTGCTGGAAAAACATTGCAGGTCAGGCAGTATCTGAGGAGCAGGAGAATTGATGTTTCTGGCAAAAGCCCTTCATCAGAAAATGTTTGACTGGAACATGCATCCATCCTGGGACAGGCTAAACAAAGACATGCGCAGGAATTCCTGTAGCCTGGCATTCAAACCAGAATTCCATTTACCAACCTCTCAGAAACGGAACTGGAAATGATATCACTCAGCACAACAGACCAAGACACACAATTAACAAGCAGGACAGAACACCAGTGCTTCATCGGAGGCTCACTGATGTTACTGAGCATGATGACAAAACGCCTGGGAACAAATCTACCAACTCGGAGAGCAAACTTACAACCTGATAGTTGTAAATATTCACTGTGAAGAGGAGAAAATTGTGTGCTAAGTTGACAGCAAAGTCAACATGACACGAAGAAGACACAGCTGGAGGGATGTAAGAAAAAGGGAGTATGGAGGTCATACACTGAAGTTGTAGGCCTTAGAAACGAGCATCTGCGATTACGATGTCGATATTTTACAATCTGATACCATACCGTCAAGACAGTTTTATATCTCACCCTATCTGTGTTAAAATTCATACAATGAGTAGATTTCAATGTTTCATCACTGAAAGTACAAATCTGCGTTGGCTCAGTGACATTCCATGTGACTGATCTCAAAACGGCACTGCTGCAGACAGGTCACTTATAAACATGAGTGTACAATTCAATGAGTCTCTGATAGAGTATCTCTGGAATGCCTTTGAAATTTTATCAGAAATACAATTCATTTCCTTGTAACCTTCCTACTACATGTACCTTTTACCTTCTGCATTCCTAATCCCTATGTTTACTCTGGAAGGAATTGTGGAGGTTAATAGCATCTTAAAAAACAACAAAATTACCATCTATCTTGATGGAACTACAAAGCAGCTGTGATGAAAGCTTTAACTTGTTCACTTTATTAACATCATCTCCATTGGAAATGTACCCCTAAAACTAATTAATGGTTTGAACAAGGTTAATTCTCCTATTCCCATTAATGGTATCACTTCTAACAGCTATTTAACAAAGTGGTGAAATGAGGTAGACTTTTAATAAATTGATTGATATACTTTCACTCGTCCCCTGATAATACAGCAAGAATTAGCGTTAACGATTTTTGTCTGATGGTTCAGCCAATGGTTTCCATTGGTTTTGGCAGTTGGGACTTGTAGCAGTGTTTTACAAATTACTTCTAATTGCTTTGTGGCTACATTTTGTTAAAATGAAATTGGTTCCAACATTTTGTATGTTGCTATTAGTCATTATTCATTACTAAAAGCTAAGGTGACAGTATTTATGTGTGCGTGATTTGAGTATACTGCAATAGATTGAATAAATTGAAATATATTGAAATGTTCTTCAAATCACTTGGGCTGAATTTACAATAGAAATTGCTTGAGACAGTTAGAATTCCTGGAAAGGAAAAACAGCAAAGTGATATCTTGGATCCAGACTTCTCTTTATGCTATCCAAATGTCAACTTCTCCATTTTGCTCAAATGTTGGCTGAACTATTAAATGTTTTAACATTTCCTACTTTTGTTTGAAGTTACTAACTTCTGCATTTTTTTTGATTGCTTGACTTGACCATTGGCAGTCTGTAACAGACTTAACAAGTACAGGATCCTTCCTAACATGGACTGCAGCTTGAAACAGGACATGAAAACACTTGCAATGGAATGTATTACCACTGTCCAAATTAGATTACACTGAATTTTTACAATGGGGGCTCCCATCTGCTCAAGTAAATAATTAACCCCTTCTGCATCACATGTCAGTTAATAGCAGAATGGATATTATTCAGAATCTTTAGTCTTGCTAGCTCCTCCAAATGTCTGCTAATTTCTATATCCTAGTCCTGCAGTGTTGGAAAGTACAATAGTCATTTTCAAAAGCATTTGCAGCACTTTTGCTTCATTCCTGAAGCACAATAATTGTTTCTTTTCCTTCACTTTTCAAACTATTTTAGGCAAATAACATCTTCTGTCATTCATGCAAAGCTATTAGATTATGACAGAATGGGACACAAGTGCCCCATCAAATCGAGTGAGAGAACTGGGCCAGAATACAACTGACAAGTTGATGTAGTATGTAAAGATCCAGGAACCACAAGAAGAGTACTTGGAAGACTGCATGATTCTTGTTCCAATTTAATCCAAACCTTTCAATCCAAATTCCAAGAAAGCCGATTCTGTTGGAAAAGACTTGGAGTTTTTAACTGGTAGAAGGTTATATTTTCCAAATACTTTTTGGAATAAAAATAACATTATTGCAATTTTAGAGAAGATTTGTAGCTCTGGTTGTGGATCAGGTTGTAAGTTTGCTCGCGAGCTGATAGGTTTGTTCTCAGACGTTTTGTCGCCATGCTAGGTAACAACATCAGTGAGCCTCCGATGAAGCACTGGTGTTCTGTCCCACTTGCCATTTATATGCCTTGGTCTGTTGCGGTGGGTGATATCACTTCTGGTTCTTTTTCTGAGAGGTTGGTTGGGAAATGGGGTCCAAATCGATATGTTTGTTAATGGAAAAGAATGCCTAGCCACCCTGCCATTCATTATAGATATCTATGAGATGATGACCAGACTACTCTGGCCCCTAGGCATCATGGTAGCCCACAAACTTACACTAAGCAGCACGTGATGAACTTAAAGGACCCCCCCGTACCAATAACCAGCAAAACGATTGTCATATACAAAATATCCTGCAAGGACTGCAACAAACATTACATTGGGCCGACGGGCAGGAAACTAGCCACCAGGATACATAGGCACCAACTAGCCACCAAAAGACATGACTAACTATCACGAGTATCCATACACACAGACAAAGAGGACACCAGTTTGACTGGGATAATACATCCTTCCTGGGACAGACGAAACAAAGACACGCGCAGGAATTCCTAGAGGCCTGGCATTTGAACCGGAACTCCATTAACAAACATATCGATTTGGACGCCATTTCCCAACCTCTCAGAAACAGAACTGGAAATGATATCACCCACCACAACAGACCAAGACACACAAATAGCAAGCGGGACAGAACACCAGCACTTTATCAGAGGCTCAATGATGATGTTACCTAGCATGGTAATGAAACGTCTGACTTAACAGTTCAGCGAGCAAATTTGCAGCGTTATAGTGTTATTATTGCAAGCTTCCTAAGCTAAATTCATAAATTAACAAGTCATCGGGACTTCAAAGAGCAAGCTTCTGTGGCACCCAGCGATAGTGACTGAACTGAAAAAATGACATCTAAATATTTCTGAAACAGTTTTCAATATTAGGGTCAAAACAACAGTTCAAGACTGTCTTCTCTGCAGACATATGTGATTTTAGGATTCTAGTTATGATCTAAATCCAGTTCCTGCCACCAAAATTCTTGGATGAAGGGAATCGAATTGATCACAGCTTTTAGCTTTTCAGCAATACCAGTATGCGTCTGTATCTTATTCCAGATTTAATTGTGCTTCCATGCCACACTTTCCACTTAAAAAAGATAAAGGGATGGTCTCGGCTTCAGCAGCGTCCAAGGTAACAGAAGCCAAATACTGTGGGTGCTGAAAGTTTGCAGTGAATAAAACAAATGCTGGAATTGCTGAGCAAATCTGACCGTATCTATGGAGCGTTTATAGGGCTGACATTTCAGTTCTGTGGCTTTTTGTTAGATATTTTTGACACATTCTTTTGAAGGATTCTACTGAAATAATTTGCATATTTTTAGTAAGCATTAATGTCTTGACCGAACAGCACAGGACAGTAAACACTTTTCTGTACAGCTGTAAAGCTGATCTGACCTACGCATATCTTGGTGTATGTGGATGTTAAATGAAGGATCAATGATTTACTGTAGATGTAATGATTGTACTTCCAAAGAAAAGCTCCCCCTGCATATACAGAGCTCTTGTCTGTCTTAGCTAGGACATTTGACACTGTCCAAAGTGTGCATGAGAATTAATTTCTTAAAGGACTGTATTCAGCAACTTTGTGTTATCTCTGTGGATGACTGACATTTGATTATAAATGTTGCAATTTTTATTTAAAACCTTGAGTCTGCGGTAAATAATCTTGCATTGGTTCGTGTACAGGCCAGATTTTTTTCAAACCTAGATTTGCCACATTCGGTTATTAAGTCATCAACTTTGGATTAAATTAGAAACCTTTTTAGTCTATCGTGACATTACCACCTCCTTCAGGGAGCAGTTTTTTTTTAAGTCTCAGTATTATTTTAACACATTTTGATTTCTTGATAAGATCTCTCTGAAGGTCACCACCTGCAGGTTGGGCTCAAATAGGTTAAAGCTGTTCCAGTCCAAAAAGCTGACTCAAGAAAACTCTAGTCACTTTCAATGTTTTGAAATTCCCTTTTATATTTTGAATTCTGTATGTGCTTAAGAAATGTGTGAATCTGAAGCTTCTTGTCCAACATGAGAGGAGACCTTGTTGAAAGTTGTAAGATTTCTTGGGGGGTTTGCAAGGTAGAGAGTTTGCCTCTTGTGGGAGAATCTAGGACCAGAGGGCAAAATCTCCAAATGAGGGGTTGCATGTTTGAGACCAAGATGAGGAGGAATTTCTACTCTGAGGGAAGTAAATCTGTAGAATTCTTTACCGCAGTGGATTGTTGAGGCTGGGTCGTTAAGTATATGAAATTTAAGGCTTAGGTAGACAGACTTTTAATCAGTGAGTGAATCAAGGACTGGGGGCGGGGGGAGAGCAGGAAAGTAGAGTTGAGGATTATCAGATCAGCCATGATCTTATTGAGTGCCGTACTTCTGCTCCCACATCTTATTGTCTCACTTTCTATGCAATGAGATATGATAGAAATCTATGGTAATGTTGCAAGTGAAGATGATCCAGATAAAGAATTTTTTACCTATATGACCTATGAACTAGACCAAAATGGTGATCCTAATTTATACAATTACCCCTGTAAAGGACCAACGTAGTCCTTGAATTCTCATCCACTCTTCCCATCCACTCTTCCCAATGTGGCTGAAACCGTTCTGCAGTTCAGATTAGAGTGGTGCTGGAAAAGCACAGCAGGTCAGGCAGCATCTAAGGAGCAGGAAAATCAACGTTCCGGGCAAAAGCCCATCATCAGGATTCCTGATGAAGGGCTTTTGCCAGAAACGTTGATTTTCCTGCTTCTCGGATGCTGCCTGACCTGCTGTGTTTTTCCAGCACCACTCTAATCTAGACTCTGGTTTCCAGCATCTGTAGTCCTTGTTTTTACCTCGTTCTGCAGTTTAGTCAGTCTACAGTGAAGTCAGAGACATGTTGGAAAAATGCCTGAGTTCTGGTTAGGAGATTCCTCAGGTCATCTACATATGTAACAGTTAGATTGCAAGGTATTGTCATGTTACAGTATTTGAATAATACAGATCACACAAAATTCACTGAAGCAGGCTGCTATTCTTGTATTCAAATAATTTCCGATGGAAAGAAATTCTATAACGATGGCAGTCCTTCTAAATTAAATTGCAAAAGGTTAGATAACGTAGACTAAAAGATTTAGTTATGATTAGCAGAAGCAATAATAAAGATTTCTGAGAATGTAGGAATCTTATTCCTTGAATTGTTTAGCTTGAAAGTATTCAAAGGGTCTGGCTTGTAAAAGGAAACTTTTTCTTTAACTGCTTTCTAGGGTTTGCAGTGGCACAGCACATAAACCAGCAGAGTCCCTCTCCAGCATCGTCCCCTTCCCCACCCTCTAGTGGCACCATCACAACAAGCACAGGCTGCAGCGATACCATCACTACCAGCGCAGCTTCCACTCCCTCAGCAACTCAGAGCCCCACAGGTAATTGTGTTGCATATTTCAAATCATTAACAAATTGACTTAGTTAATGCATTAAAAAATTGTAAAACGATCCAGAAACTGCCTTTTATCCTGAGAAGATGATTATCAAATTCTAATCTCAAAGTCTTTTTACCCCCAGTAGCTCATCTTATTTGGTATTCAGACTACATTCACGAGGACGTGTAAGGAAATTTGCTCTCAAAAATTGAGTTCATTTCTGTCTCCTTGTGAAACATTAGCAAGCTATCTAACAAAAGATTGTGATTATATTTTGTAATACTGCATGTTATATCAAACGTCTGTAGAAATCAAAATGAATATCTTGGAGGGGGCATGTCTTTACTAATATTTTAAGGTGTTCTTTTTTCAAAAAAAAACTCAAGTTATTTGAGCACTGGGTAACCCTGTAAAAGTGATGATGCAAAGTTTAACAAAAGGAAAGCCATGAAAATATCAGTTACGTAGAATATGGATTTTTAATAATGCAGTTGTATTCACTCCTCATAGTAGATTTGAGTGACCTGTGCAATAGTAACATTTCTGTCTGCAGCAAGATTCCTCCGTTCCAGTAAATAATTTGACAAAGTAGCAACTTAAAACGATGATCACAATGTACTGAATGCTTTGTGTAGCAAAAGATGCTAACACAATAAACCCATCTACACCTCATTCTGCCGTTCAATGTTAAAGCGATCTGACTCTAAGAAATAGTGTGTTTTATCAATAATTGTTTAGATGACAATAGGACAACTGTTAAATCTGTGTACATAGATCCGTGTAATCTTTCTTCCAGGTTTAAGATTAAAATGACAGGGTGTCATTGTGCTATGTTGTGGAATCTGAACAAATCAGTTTCTGTGAACCATAACTTTTCTTTCCTTCATGCAGCTTCCCCCAGTTCAGAACATCTCATGGCACTCACCTCAACCTGCCAATGTAGTTTGATAATTCATTATTGGGGTGGAGAGATAGGAAGGAAGTTTAAGTGATTAGCCTGCTTTGCTTCATCACAGGTGAAGAATATTTGGCCTTCCCTGGACATGTTATTACAGTTCTACAGTATGATTATGTCTTGTAAATAAGAAGCACATGATCTACATCCTATCTCCATGTGACATGTGCGAGGTTTATTGCAGTACTCCCAATGTGTTGCCCAGTTTATCCTCAAATAGCAATGATAACACTGTGCTTTTAAGGCAGCAATTATGTTTTTCTCATAAACCTTTTTGTTTCCTATCTGGTTAACTTACTTCAGTGAAGACTATCATTGTGGTGTTGCTGTTGCACCACAGATAAAATGATAGTAAGTGGCTTAATCTAAGGAAAAACTTCATCCTATCCAAAAATTAACATGCATTTACTCTGCCATAATCTTTGATTACGGTGCTGATAGTAACATATCTGACGTAATTCTGATTTATTTTATGCCATCAGTAAACGTTTTACTATTTGACAAGTATTATGTGAATCTTGAGTGTTACAAATCCAATGCACAGTCCTTCAGCTTTTTCTTTTAACTCCCTCATTCTTTTTGACCAATTTTCTCCACTTTCTCTACTCCAGAAGATACTTGCTCCTTGCTTATTATTCTTGCAACATCAGATTTTCATTGTATCTCACTTAGTGGATCTGTGTGTGTGAAACTGGACAATCAGTGCCAAAAAGATAAAGAGACTGCGCAAGTCATCAGATTAGATTAGATTAGATTAGATGCCCTACAGTGCGGAAACAGGCCCTTCAGCCCAACCAGTCCACGCCAACCCTCCGAAGAGTAACTCACCCAGACCCATTTCCCTCTGACTAATGCACCTAGCACTATGGGCAATTTAGCATGGCCAATTCACCTGACCTGCCCATCCATGGACTGTGGGAGGAAACCTGAACACCTGGGGGAAACCCATGCAGACACTGGGAGAATGTGCAAACTCCATGCAGTCATCCGAGGCTGGAATCAAACCTGGGACCCTGGTGCTGTGAGGCAACAGCAGGAGGAGACCATTCGGCCTCGCAAGCCTGCTCTGCCATTCGGTAGGATTATGGCTGATCCGACATTTCTCACATCCACTTTCTTACCCTTTTCCTCAACCTAGTACTGATCAAGAATCTATCTATCTCAGCCTTAAATATAAACAAGGACTCTACACCCATAGCTCTCTGTGTCAAGGAGTTCCAAACATTCTCAATCCTCAGAAGAAATTCCTTCTCATTTTGGTCTTAAAATGGCGTCCCTTTATTCTAAGACTATGCTGTCTGGTCCTAGACTCTCCCCATGGGAGAAAACATCCTCGCTGCGTTTACCCTGTCAAACTCCACAAGAGTCCGATATGTTTCATCACCTCTCGTTCTTCTAAATTCGACTGAGTAGAATCCAAGCCTGTTTTAACCTTTGTTTCACACCTGAGTACTTCAAGTATAAACTTGTGGCTCATAATCACGACTGGTTTTCTTCCCAATGAATTCAAACATTCTGAAGCTATTGTAGCCATTGAAATGTTGCGCAAGTTGCAAGCAAGTAAAAAAGCACTTCACACTTTCCTGGATTTTATTGTTCAGCTATACACATTCTTAAACATGTATTTATCTTTGATCAATTTTTGTTTATAAATCTCCTTCTAACAAAGTAAAATGGCAAGAGGTGCTTTACAGGAATGCTATCAATTTAAATTTGGCGTCAAGGTGCATAAGGACATTTTTGGATAGATGCCCAATAACTTGGCAGAAAGTTCGTTTCAAGAAAAGAAATGAATACTGAGAGCTATAGGAATGTAGTTCCTTGGGACCTAGGCAGCTGTCAGCAGTGGGACAATGGAAATCCAAGGTGCAGTAAAGACTAGAATCAAGAGATTGCAGAGTTCCCCACAGGTTGTAGGATTTTAATAATATATGCAAGTTTTAACAAGCCACTGTAAGAAATTGATTGTAGAAAAGGTGATAAAAGTTGAAAAACAAGACATGTTTCTGTCTTGTGTGTCTGAAGCAGAATGTTTTTCCAAATATGTGTCCATAACAGACGTTGCAGTGCTTTCGAATGCATTAACTGTTAATACAGCTGAAAGAAGACCCGTATGACTGACTTGACAAGAATGAGTTTATCAGATTATCACACTGTACGCTTGCAGAAGCTCTGATCATTTTGCTATATGTTTTACAAGAGAATATTTTATGATTTATTTCCGGCCGATAAACACTCAGCAGACAGGTTTGTAATTTTTGAACAAAAGATTCAACATGACTGTTCAATGGCAACAATATTGATCTAATGGGTCTGAAATATTAATAATGTATTGATTTATGTTCTTTGGCTGCTGTTTGTTAACACTAGAAAGGAGACAAAGGTTTCCAGGGATATTCGTGTCAATATTCATGAGGGCCTGTTTTTGCAAATATTGAAACATCTTGATTCATCCATTACGTGTACATCCAGAAACACTAGCCTCCTTCCATCTCCCCCAGTTTAATCCCCAGTGAAGGACTTTTCCACAAATTGTCATTTAAATCCAATTCAGTTCCTCAGTAATATCTGCAGCTTTTTATAACTTAACTTAATCTGAGTTTATTCATTTTTAAAAATAGTAATTTCCAATTTGGAACTTGGCTCAATTCAGATGAAGTTTAATTTGCGATTAACCTCAGACCTGTAAAACTCTGACACATTTATTTTGCAATGATCAATCTCCTTACCATTGGAGATCTTTCAAGAGTCACTGGAGTCAGGAAAGGTCCCGGATGATTGGAAGATGGCTGTTGTAACCCCCTTGTTCAAGAAAGGATCAAGGCAAAAGATGGAAAATTATAGGCCAATCAGCTTAACCTCGGTTGTTGGTAAAATTCTAGAATCCATCATTAAGGATGAGGTTTCTAAATTCTTGGAAGAGCAGAGTCTGATTAGAACAAGTCAACATGGATTTAGTAAAGGGAGGTCATGCCTGACAAACCTGTTGGAATTTTTTGAAGAGGTAACAAGTAGGTTAGACCAGGGAAACCCAGTGGATGTGGTCTATCTAGACTTTCAAAAGGCCTTTGATAAGGTGCCACACGGGAGGCTGCTGAGCAAGGTGAGGGCCCATGGTGTTCGAGGTGAGCTGCTGGGATGGATTGAGGATTGGCTGTCTAACAGAAGGCAGAGAGTTGGGATAAAAGGTTCTTTTTCAGAATCGCAGCCGGTGACGAGCGGTGTCCCGCAGGGTCCGGTGCTGGGGCCACAGCTGTTCGCATTATATATTAACGATTTGGATGAGGGAACCGGGGGCATTCTAGCGAAGTTTGCCAATGATACGAAGTTAGGTGGACAGGCAGGTAATACTGAGGAAGTGGGGAGGCT
>NC_057730.1:49014965-49060798 GCF_004010195.1 Chiloscyllium plagiosum | reverse complement strand
GCTAGGAAATTGTTTCCGTTAGGCGAGGAGACTAGGACCCGTGGACACAGCCTTAGAATTAGAGGGGGTCATTTCAGAACAGAAATGCGGTGAGATTTCTTCAGCCAGAGAGTGGTGGGCCTGTGGAATTCATTGCCACGGAGTGCAGTGGAAGCCGGGACGCTAAATGTCTTCAAGGCCGAGATTGATAGATTCTTGTTGTCTAGAGGAATTAAGGGCTACGGGGAGAACGCTGGTAAGTGGAGCTGAAATGCGCATCAGCCATGATTGAATGGCGGAGTGGACTCGATGGGCCGAATGGCCTTCCTTCCACTCCTATGTCTTATGGTCTTATTGCATTGCCTCTGATTTTGGTGTCTACTAACTCTTAGGTGCATAATATATTTTGATTTTGTAAACCACAGTGAAATACTAAAGCGAATCACTGTTGTTCTGCTGGGAAAGTACCAACACTGGCAGCAAACCTCTTGTTCCACTTTTCACACCACCTTCAAATGTGAACTCAGATCAGTACAACTTTACAACCACGCATTCCACGTATTTTTCTTTTAAATTCTTTCAACATTCCACTACTTACTTCAAGTTGAAAATGAATAATTTATTTTCTTTGTTTTTCAATCAAAGCAGTTTATCAGAAAAACGTCCATGTTAACCTGAAAACTTGAAAGAATACATGTCATTTAGTCATACATGTAGTTGTGAAGAGAGGATTCTTTAGCCTCTGTATTTAGGATCCTCAAATTGTCAGAAATTCAAAGTAGCCTTTTTGAAATTCTCAGATTTGAAATAGTATTGACAAAGAACTTGTCAAAATTAACCTACATATGCACTTTTTTAAACATACAAAGGCAGTAACAATTTCAAACTACATTCACGTTGGATTCTTGCAATCAAAGGAGATTCAAGGCTTTAATTCCAACAACCTGGTTTAGACTAGAACCATCATACCAGCCAGACTTGTTTATAAATCCCACCTTCAGCCTGCCATGCATTATAAATTCCTAGAGTTCTTTTTTTTCTAGTCTGTACTTGCCTATACTACTGTGGATTTTTGTTTTTATTTTTATGGTTCGGTATCCATAACTTTGATTTCCCAGTAGACTTCAGCTGTACAGTTCTTCAATTCTCACATTTCAAAATTCACACACTGAATGAGGTGCACTGGCAAGATCATTGACCACTGAATGATATTGCTTCCTAGCTCAAACATAGAACATCTGCACTAGAAATCCCCAAAAATCTCGTTTTCTGCGCTTCGAATAAACAAGCCTTTTGTCTAAATGGTTACATTAAAAATATATTTGAGTAAAGTAATTTCGAAGTGACAAGTTCCAGTCAACAAATCACAAGGAAATGGACAAAATTGACAACTTTCTTACTGAATAATCCAGATAAACATGGTAAAAATATCAAAAAATTAGAAGTTTTTTATCTAAGATTGCACCTTAAAGGCAATGACTTGAAGGCAGTTCTAATTTCAGAATAGCAGTAACTATTAATTCCTGTAGTAAACTTTGCAAGCATCTTTGCACAGGTGTAGTAGTTTGAAGTTTCTCTGCAGTGAAAGATTGAAATGTATTCTGCCTTGCCCTCTTCTGTTTTGATATGAACAGAACTAGACCATGCAAAATGGCTACTTTTTAATCATCAATTTAAAATTATAAATTACAGTCATAGAATTAACTGAAAGACAAATAGATAAGCTCTGTCCTTTAGAAAATCTCTTTATCCAGTGGTTCTTCTCACCATATTCTGCTATTGCTCCTTTTATCAGCTAACATTCTATATTCCTCAGACTTTGGTATTTGTACAAGATGATTAGGGGTTTAGATAGGATTGACGATGAGAACCTTTTTCCACATATGGAGTCAGTTATTACGAGGGGGCATAGCTTTAAATTAAGGGGTGGTAGGTATAGAACAGATGTTAGGGGTAGATTCTTTACTCAGCGAGTCGTGAGTTCATTGAATGCCCTGCCAGTAGCAGTGGTGGACTCTCCCTCTTTATGGGCATTTAAACGGGCATTGGGTAGGCATATGGAGGATAGTGGGCTAGTGTAGGTTAGGAGGGCTTGGATCGGCGCAACATCGAGGGCCAAACGGCCTGTACTGCGCTGTATTTTTCTATGTTCTATTTCTTTATACTTATAGCATTCTTATGCAACTATACTTTCTGTGTACCCTTCCTGCCTGTTCTCACATCAATATCCACAACTTAATTCATTTTTCACTTTGTTGCCTATCTAGAAAATTCCATACTGAAGTTTATTTTAGGTGCAGAAAGTTACCCAGTTAAAATCAGACAAAGGATGATTCCTACTGTTCATGACACAATACAATACTTTTATCAAAATTGAGAACAGATTTCATCAAGGGAAATCAGCTTATCAATGCCCTTCCTGCCTTTTTTTTAAAAAATGTAGTTTATGGGATATGGATGTTGTTAGCTGGGTCATTTATTGTCCATCTCTACTTGGCCTTGAGAAGGTAATCATGAGCAATCTTCTTGAACTGCTTCAGTCCATTTGGTTCAGTACACCCACAATGCCATTGGGAAGGGGGTTCCAGGATTTTGAGCCAGTGACACTAAAGGGACAATGAGAACTTTCCAAGCTAAGATGGTATGTGGTTAAGAGGGGAACTTACAGATGCGGCATACCAATGTATTTAATGCTCTTGTCCTTCTATAGGATAATGGTCGTGGATTTGAAAGGTGGTATTTAATAAGGCTTAATGAATTGCTGCAGGGTATCCTGCAGATGATACCCATTGTTTTCACTGAGTATCAGTGGTAGAGGGAGTGAATGTTTTGAGGTTGTGGTGTCAGTCAAGAGGCTGTTTTCTCCTGCTTGGTGTCAGGCTTTCAGAGTATTGTTTGAGCTGTATTCATCTAGGCTACAGGGAAATATTCCATCACACTCCTGACTTGTGTCTTGTAGATAGTGGACAGCCATCAGGGAGTTGGGAGTGAATTCTCACTGTAGGGCTCATGGTCTCTGACTTGCTCTTGTAGCCACTGTACGTACTTGACTAATCAAATTCAGTTTCTGGTCAGTGGTAACCCCCAGAATGTAGGTAGTTGGGGGGATTCAGTGAAGCGAACACCATTGCATTCCAAGGGATAATTTTCTCTTTTAGAATTGTACAGCATGGAAACAGACCCTTTGATCCAATTCATCCACCCCGACCAGATATCCCAAATCTGGCCTAGTCTCAATTGCCAGCATTTGTCCCCTTCCTATTCAAATACCCATCCAGATGCCTTTTAAATGTCGTAATTGTGCCTGACTCCACCAGTTCCTCTGGCAGCTCATCCCATACACACACCACACTCTGCAAGAAAAAAATACTCCACAGGTCTTTTTTTATTCTTTCCCCTCTTACCTTAAACCTATGCCCTCTAGTTTTGGGCTCCCCCACCTTCGCTATTCATTGACCCCACAACCTCAAAACACTCACTCCCTCTACCACTGACACTCAGTGATAACAATGTGTATCATCTGAAGGATACCATCCATGCTCCTTATCGTTTTATAAACCTCCATAAGGTTACAATGCTCCAGGGAAAACAGTCCAAGCCTATTCACCCTCCCCCCAAAGTTCTGGCAGCATTCTTGTAAATCCTTTCTGCACCCTGTCAAACTTAACAACATTTCTGCTTTAGAAGGGTGACCAGAATTATACACAGTATTCTAAAAGTGGCCTCACCAATGTCCTGTACAGCCGTAACATGATGTCCCAATTCCTATACTCAATGTTCTGACCAATGAAGGCAAGCATGCTAACCACCACCCTGCCTACTTACAGCTCCACTTTCAAGGAGCTATGCCCATACCCCCAGGACTCTTTGTTCAGCAACACTCCCCAGGTCCCTACTATTAATTGTGCAAGTCCTGCCCTGGTTTCCCTTACCAAAAATACCTCACATTTATTTAAATTAAAGTCCATCGGTCATTCCTTGGCCCATTGGCCAATCAGATCAAAGTCCCGTTGTACTCTGAGATAACCTCCTTCAGTGTTCACTGTACCACCTATGTTGTTGTCATCTGCAAATTTACTAACCATGCCCCTTAGATTCATTTCCAAATCATTTATATAAATGAGGAAAAGCAGTGGACCCAGCACCACCCTTATGGCAAACTGCTGGTCACAGGCCTCCAGTCTGAAAAACAACCCTCCACCACCACCCTCTATCTTCTACAATCATGTGAGTTTTGTATCCAATTGGCTAGTTCCCCCGGATCCCATGTAATCTAACCTTACAAACCAGTCTATCATGCAAAACCATGTCGAACACCATGACTTTGCTGAAGTCATGTAGACAACATCTACTGCTCTACCTTCATCAATCTTCTTTGTCACTTCTTCAAAAACGCTATCAAGTTACTGAGACATGATTTCCCACACACACAACCATGTTGATTATCCCTAATTAGTCCTTGTCTTTCCAAATGCATGTAAATCCTCACCAGTCTATAGTTTCCTGGATTTTCCTTACAGCCTTTCTTAATTAATAACACTATATTAGCCAACTTCCAGTCTTCTGGCACCTCACCCATGGTCATTGATGATTGTTAGAGGTGGTCACTGACTGGCACTTGGTGTAACGTAAATGTTACATGTCCCTTAACAGCCCAAACTTGATATTGTCCAGAACATTGCTGAATTTGGGCATGCAGTGCTTCAAAGTTTGAGGAGTTCTGAATGATGCTGATTTTGTCATCCCTAAACTCTAAAGAGAGTCTTCTTTTCTAAGACAGCATTACCAGGCAGTGTATTTAAAAAGGAGCTCACTGTCAGCTGCAGATTAAAGGATTGACTCAAAAAGATTTTAATTCTTCAAGATTGCATGCGTTTGTTACTTGGCCACCACATCTGTACATTGTCCCTTCAACTCAACTGATCATAATGGGTCATATTGAGGGATATGCTCCTGATCTGCTCATTGCAAGTGTCTTATTTTAAATGAGCTTGAACCTTGTTGACCCTGTTCTTATTGATTGATGGTTCACACTGGAAAGTTCACCAAATTTAACAATTGACACCAAATTCTCTTTGCTGGACCTCAGTGTCACATCTGAGAGAGTGGAAAATTTCATGCTGATCAGTAAATGTTGGTCCTGTAACATTGAGAGTGGGCAGCGAGGGTGCAAAGTGAAGTTATGTTTGATCTTTGCCTTGAATCCATAACTTCCTGACTTTCACATTTGAGCCTGGGAAATTCACAAGAAACAATGGAAGTGTTGAAACAATTGCCTGATTATACAGAACTCCAACATTCTGAAAAGAGACATGAAATGGAAGCTTTTCATCATGTGCTCATCAAGCCTTGGACACAAGAAACCAAGCTTAGAAAAGGAACACCAATTTATGCAGCACAACAAAAGGATACTGATTGGTTGGCATTGAGATGCAGCAGGAGTTTTTGGCATTCTAGGGGTTACCACAGACCAGAAACCAAACTGGCCTATCCATTTAAATACAATGGCTACAAGAGATGGTTGGAGGCTAAGAATCCTGCAGCAAATAATTCAACCTCCTGACTCCCCAAAGTCTGTCCACCTTCTACAAAGCACAAGTCAGTGTGATGGAACACGGTGCTTGCTTAGATGAGTTCAGCTGTAATGACACACTCCTGAAACTTGACACCATTCAAGACAAAGCACCACATCCACAAACACTCATTCCCTCCAGTTTTAATGCAGTGTGGCAACAGTGTGCACTATGTAGAAGATGCACTGCAGATTTTCACTAAGGGTCCTTAGACAGCACACTCCAAAATCCACTTTAAAAATGATGTGGAAGCAGAAAATACATAGGAACACCATGACTTACAACCTCCATTTCTAGTCACTCGTCATCCTGACTGGCAATATATCACCATTGCTTCACTGTCACTGGTAAAGATTTTGTAAAAATTACTAGAAAGGAAATCCATTTTTGAACAGCTTTCATTGGAATGATTACTGATGCGTTTAGAATGAATGTTACAAAAGCAGCTGATGAGGTAATGATGGACTTGAGTACTGTATGAGGGCAGCATTTTATCATTGGGTGGGAGAAAAATATTCTCACGTGCTACATTGCATTAGATGTTGCTTAAAACCTTTACACTATGACCCATGTTTTGTTTTAAAGTTGCTAATGAACAGTATTTTTTTTAAAAAATATGATCTTTCAAAAACATTACAAAGAATAGCTTTAAATCAATGTAATTTTATTTGACACTCCAGAGTTCACTGTATAAAGCATTAAATTTACTAGTATTTTTTGAAAGGTTTTGTACTAATATTGTTTTTCTTTCACCTAATTAGCAGAAGATATTTTGCATTGAGATGCCTTCTTAATCCAATTCCTTTTGTTGTTTACAGGAATGGTATTGTTTTTTGAGCTTCCTTTTTGTGTGCATACAGTATTGCTTTGCTGTGTGAACTTGCCTCTGTAGCTCTTAACTACCTTTTCTATGAAAGCCAAATTGATCCATTTAAAGAACCGGAGATGCCAGTGGCTAAGAGCTAAGAAGCATCATTGTATGTTGAAATGCCATGCCATTGTTTTGTGGACTGAATTTTAAGTAACCATTATTGTTTGTTAGCTGCTGAAATGTACCCGTGAGCAAATCCACTTCTTTCTATCCCATTGTCGTACTTTCACTGTGATCTGTCCCTCTGTTCTACTCCTTTTTAGTAAGGTCTGGCAGGAGAGGAAGACGGCGAGTATTTAGTCTTTCAGAGGCTGAGAGTCGTGGCGGACACTGGGTTTAGGCCTCCAGGCAACAGCTCACACTGTGCAATCACAGGCAGGTTTATGTTACATTCCCCCAGCCTCTCATTATTTAGTTTATTCCTCAATATTCCTATAGTCTATTTACTTGAATTCAGACCAAGTAACTTTTTTTATGGCATGCAAGAATATATGGATGAGCAATAGGACCACAATCCTCAAAATTGAACCTGAAAATATCAACCGATTTAAAATGTAAACAATAATTAGTGATATTTCAGAAAGTAACTGTTTGGGAGAAAAGACTTTTTAAACAGTACGTAGTGAAGTCGTACAACAGATTTGTAATGACCCAAATGTAAATAACTATCCTATTCGGTACTAATTGAGAAAATCTCTCAAACTTTGATGGCCGAAGCTACTCTTTATTATTGCACTAAACAATCCAGTAACAAGTGATTTCTACAAACATTTAGGGTAAGTTAGATCTTAGGAATAAAAGTACTGACACTCCAGTTAGCTGATTGTATGTCTTGAGTCTGCCCATCATTAACTTCTGCCATTCCTGACTTAATTAGTTTAATCCCCTTGTTTGATGTTTCAATCAAATTAAAGTGTAGTCTATTGGCTTTCCACTCCGTTTTTGCTATCAGACTTGCCACTTGAAAAGTAGAACCATTAGAGCATTTGGTCACATGTTTTATCTCTGTCTTTCTGTTCTTTTAATGATTTGTTTAATTTCATCAATCAACATAATTGCCTTTCAGAGGATTCGTTAATGTGACTACAAGAGCAACTTGCATTTGCATGGCACCTTTTAATATAGGAAAACATCCCAAGGCACTTTGCAGGAGAATTCTGAAACAAAATTTGACAGGACAGCAATGTTGAAGCATGGTAGAGAGTGTGGTGCAGGTCAGGCAGCATCCAAGGAGCACGAGAATCAACGTTTGGACATAAGCCTCGGATGTTGATTCTCCTGCTCCTCTGTTGCTGCCTGACCTGCTGTGCTTTTCCAGCACCACAGTCTCACCTCCAGCATCTGCAGTCCTCACTTTCTCCAATGTTGAAGCATGCCCAAGTTAAAGCTCACTGCTAATTTAATCCCTCACACTTCCAGTTCAATAAATTCTCCAAGCCTGTATCAGTATAAAACAAAAAAGTGAAATTGCAAAACATATATAATGCAATGGGATTTAAAAAAATAGTATCTTGCCCCTTAAAGGATGCAAAACATTTTGCTTTTGTTCTTGTTTGAGGTTTTCGTACGCAGTGGTAAAATCTTGCTGCAAGTGATGCCTGTTGGCAAAAATGCCTCTTTTTCTCCACTTAGAATAAAATAGTAATGTCTCAAATATTTTGAAACAGTTCTTGACCTGCATCTTAAAGTATCCAGACTCTAAATCCACTGTTCAATAGGAGCTATAGAGAAACCATAAAAAGGCGAGCAGAAAGTAATAAGTACCTACATAAACCATCATATGTGAACAATCAGAATTATATTGTCTAAATAATTAAATTGTTATCTGTATCATAAATCTATTGGATTATCTTCAAATTGAGGGCTGGGCCATTAATGTGTGGATCCACAGAGTTTCAGGTTGAAATTTTTATGTGCAAACAAAAGGAATGTGGTTCAATACTTTATAATAAATACAAGTTTATCCCAGGGCTGGAAAAATATTTTCTATTCCTTATAGTGGAATCTTAAAAATAGAACTGCCATATTATTCACTCCCCAAAAGAAGAGGCCAGTAATTGTTTAGAATGATAGTAAAACAGAGATTTGATGTTGATAATAGCTAGTGAGTGGTGCAGGGAAGAGCTCAAATGGAACAAAAAAATCAGAAATATACAATGCAGGATTGGAGTTGGAGGATGAGTCACACTGGCATATTTAAGTTAGCAAGATGCTTTCTTTCTAGCACAATCAAAGTTGTAACCTCAGTCTTGGCAAGTTGGCGAGTGAAACATTCCAGCCCTGGTTTGTCCATGTTTAATGCCTTGATTTTAGATACAGTGTTGAAATCTGATAAGCATGTATTGATTCCAAAAAGCTCATGCAGTACAATGGTTCTACAAATTTGTTTTGATAATTTTGCTTGCTTAGATCTATCTCTAGATATGTCTTCCCATTAGTTTTTCTTCCCAGCTCCATTTGTCATCACTTCTCAAATCTTTTTAGAGACCTGACATGGAAATATATTCAAATATCTGTAATAGTAATCAAAGTATCAACTGATATATACTCCAGTCTTGTACCCAGTTATCTGAAATGTTAGTCTGCGAATACAATGTAATCTCTGGCTTTAGGATACTTTTTAATTGTGCTAAATGAGGCTTTTTGGCCCCCCCACTATTTCTCAAGTTTACTGCTGTAACAGATCCAGGAAAAAAATTATTGAGGTGTCAAGAAAGATTCTGGAGGATTCTTTTAACTATTATAAGTTAGCCAAAAACGGAAAACATGTACCCACAAAGCTAATCAATTCTCATTCATTGTTTCAAACATGAGCAATCAGATATACAGAATTTTTTTTCTCTTGGATTCAAATTAGATATTGACTGGTGTTTCCATAAATGTACTGTAGCATGTGATGGGTCCTTGGGAAAAGATGCAGTTAAATGCACAAACAATTGATGGACCACAAGCTTCGTTATAGAAGGAGGCTGGATTCCTGAAGCCCTCTCGGTTTTTTTTCTGTGGTTAGCAAAGATGTGTTTAAGTCAATGAAATGACTGTGCCATAAATTTCTGTTCCACAAAACAATTCCTGCGGGCCACTTCGTAGCCTTGGTGCATGGTAACCAACCTTTTCATCCAAATAGGCCAGAATGATTTTTTTTCATCATTCCCACCATTGCATCTCTGCAGCAAAGGCCTTACTTCACAGAATTATAGAGGTCTACAACAAAAGACCCTTCAGCCCATCGAAATGGGGTGGCTTGGTGGTTAGCACTGCTGCCTCACAGCACCAGGGTCCTGGGTTCGATTCCACCATTGGGCAACTGTCTGTGTGGAGTTTGCATATTTTCCCCATGTCTGTGACGGTTTCCTCCCTATAGGGAGAGGCTGAATAGGCTGGGGCTGTTTTCCCTGGAGCGTTGGAGGCTGAGGGGTGACCTTATAAAGGTTTATAAAATCATGAGGGGCATGAATAGGGTAAATAGACAAGGTCTATCCCCTAGTTTGGGTGAGTCCCAGAACTAGAGGGCATAGGTTTAGGGTGAGGGGGGAAAGATTTAAAAGCGACCTAAGAGACAACTTCTTTTGCTCTGGTTTCCTCCCACTAATCCAAAGATGTGCAGGTTAGGTGAATTGGCAATGCTAAATTGCCTATAATATTCATGGATATGTACGATAGCTGCATTAGTCAAGGGTATATATAGGATAATAGGGTAGGGAAATGGATCTGGGTGGGTTACTCTTCGGAGGGTCGGTATTGACTTTTGGGCCTAACGGCCTGTTTCCACACTTTTGGGATTCTATGATCTGCATTAAATTTCTATCAATGTAACATTAAGTTTATAAATTATTAATTTAGGGATTGACAAATCACAGCAATGAATCCACATCTTATCAGCTTCATTCTCACCTGGAACCTTATAAAATTACTAAAATTACACTTTTCTTTAAAGCTGCATTAATCCATTTTGCCAGTGATTATCAAGCAAAGTGCTGTTTCGCATTTTTGTCCTAATTCTTTTTTCCCCAATCAAAATAATGTGAAACTTGGGATGACTTTGGGTTTGGCCCCCAAGACTGTGGCCAGGTGGAGGTTCTGGACTCACTGGTGCAGTGAAAAGAGCTAGGAACCTATTTGGGACTAAAGGCTGAGAGGTTCCCTGAACCTAGTAGTCTGCATTCTTAAAACCTCAAAGGAAATGGCTACAGACAGTGTGCTTACATTGGTTGGAACCTTCCAATACTCCTAGATTCTGGAAAACCCCAAATGTAACACCCCTGTGACAGAAAGGAGGAAATGAGAAGCCATTCAGCTTAACAGCTGTTATTGGGGAAATGGCTCATTATTGAGAAAGGAGAATGGCAGAATTTATAAAGAAATCAGAACACATTCATTATGGTTTTATAAAAGGGTAATATTTTTGACAAAGTTAGAATTCTTTGAGGATGTAACAAATTGCAAGTTTTGAGCTATAGAGAGAGGCTGAATAGGCTGTTTTCCCTGGAGCGTTGGAGGCTGAGGGGGTCACCTTATAAAGGTTTATAAAATCATGAGGGGCATGGATAGGGTAAATAGATAAGGTCTTTCCCCAAGTTTGGGGGAGTCCAGACCTAGAGGGCATAGGTTTAGGGTGAGAGGGGAACGATTTAAAATGGATCTAAGGGATAACTTTTTCACGCAGAGGGTGGTGCATTTATGGAATGAGCTGCCAGAGGAAGTGGTGGAGGCTGATACCATTACAGCATTTAAAAGGCATCTGGATGGGTAGATGAATATAAAGTGTTTAGAGGGATATGTTCTCAATGCTGGCAAATGGGACTAGATTAATGTAGGATACCTGATTGGCATGGATGAGTTGGACCGAAGGGTCTGTTTCTGTGCTGTACATCTCTGACTCTAAGCAGCGTGGATTTATTTACTCTTTCATGGGATGAATGTGGCATTGCGAAGGCTAGCATTTGTTGCCCAATCCTAATTGCTCTTGAGAAGGACCTCCTTGAATCATTACAAACCATCTATTGCAGAGACACCCACGCACTGTTAGGAAAGGAGATGCAGGGTTTTAGTCCAGCAGCAGTGAGGACAGAAATATTGTTTCAAATCGGGTTGTTGTGTGGTCTTGGAAGGACACTTATTACATATTGGTATTCCTGTGCACTTACTGACCCTGTCCACTGAGGTGGTCAAGGCCTTGGCTAAGGATAATCCCTTCAAAGAACGCTCAATGAATTTTTGCAGTGCATCTTGTATATAGTACACCAGAGATTACTGTATGTTGTGGTGAAGAGAGTGAACATTTAATGTAGTGCATAGGATGCCGATCAAGTGAACTGCTTTGTCCTTAACAACATAGAGCTTCTTGAGTGTTGCTGGAATAGTATAAATGCAGACAGGTGAAGAGTTTTGCAACATACTCCTCATGGATGGTGGACTGCAGAATTCCTAGCCTGTGAACTGCTTTGTAGTCAAAGTATTAATAAGGCTGACCCAGTTCTGTTTCTGGCAGAGCCAGGGACAGAAATTCTAGGCGAATGTGCTTGCTTTCACCACCTCCTAGGCAATGCTTGCCAGGCACCCACCACCCTTTGTGTGAAAAATTTTCCCCACACTTCTCCCCTAAAGTTTCCCCCCATGCCCTCTTGTAGTTGACCTTTCCACCTTGGGGGAAAAAAACCTCTGACTATCCACACTGTGTATGCCTCTCATAATTTTGTAAACCTCTATCAGGTCGCCCGTCAGCCTCCATCTTTCCAAGTCCGAGTTTATCCATCCCTTCCTCATAACTGAACCCCTCCAGACCAGGAGCATCCTGATAAACCTTCTCTACACCCTGTCCAAAGCACCTATGCCCTTCTGGTAGTGTGGCAACCAGAACTGCATGCAATGTTCCAAATGTTCTAAGTAAAGTTTTATATAGCAGTAACATAAATTGCCAACTTTTAAATTTGATACCCCTGTCAATGAATGCAAGCATGTTGTATGCCTTCTTGACCACCTTGTCCACCTGTATGCCCAGATTCCTCTGTACGTCAATGCTCCTAAGGGTTCTGCCATTTATTGTACAATTTGAACCTGAATTTGATCTACCAAAATGCATCACTTCGCATTTGTCTGGACTAAACTCCATCTGCAATTTCTCTGTCCAAATCTGCAATCAATCTATCCCACTGTATCCTGTAACAATCCTCACTGTCTGCAACTCCACCAATTTAGGTGTCATCCACAAACATACCAATCTGCCCACTTATGCTTCTCTCCAGGTAATTTATATATACTACAAACAAAGGTCCTGGCACTGATCCCTATGGAACACCACTAGTTACTGATCTCTATTCCAAAAAGCACCCTTGCACCACTACTCTCTGTCTTCAATGACAAAGCCAGTTTTGTATTTATCCAAGATCCCGTTTTACCTTTTGTACTAGCCTGCCATAATGTACCTAATTAAAGGCCAACCTTAAGTCAATGTAGACAACGTCCGCTGCCCTTTCCTCATCAATCATTCTTGTCACCACCTCAAAAATCTCAAACAGGTTGGTGAGACATGGCCTTCCCAGCACAAACCCATGCTGCCTATCACTATCAAGTCCATTCACTTCCAGATGTGAACAAATCATGTGTCTCTGTATCCTCTCCAAAAAGTTATCAGTTGACCAGTTTTCTAGTCAATGATGAGGATGCTGATAATGGAGGATTCGGTGATGGCAATGCCATTGAATGCCATGGGAAATCTTTGATTTCTCTCACATTGACAGTGGTCATTGCCTGACTCTTGTGTGGTGTGAATGTGACTTGTCACAAACCATGAAAATGTTACAGCGTAGCAAGAGGCCATTTAGCTCCTCTTGACTGTGCCAACTGAATAAACTAGCCACCTATTCTAACCCCACCTCAGCATCTGGTCCATAGCCATTTTGTATATTTACTTGCAGGTATCGTTGGCTGGCTGGCCAGCATTTATTGCCCATCCCTAGTTCCCTATCTGCTCAGTCCAAGCCTCTCTACTTTGAGCACCTCAATTAATTGACCCCTCATTCTCCAAATTGTAAAGAAAACAACCCCTGCCAATCCAATCTTTCCTCATAATTCCAATTTTCAAGACCCTGCAACAGTCTGTAAGTCTCCTCCATACTCTCTCTAAAGCAGTAATGTTCTTATTGTAATGTAGTGACCAGAACTGTACACAAGTCTAGCTGTGATGTGGCCAGTTTTTTTGGATAATTCCAGGGGTGCATTCCTGCTTCAACATTCTCTCATGCTTTCATTACTTAATCTGCCACCTTCAGGGACCTGTGGGCATGTGCACTCCAAGATGTATCACTTCCTCTAACCATCTTAATAACCTTCTACTTACTGTTTATTCCCTTATTTTGTTATCCTTCTCCAAACATCTCACCTTGTGCTTATCCACATGTCTGCGCAGACCCAAGCCATTGAAATAATCTTGCATCAACATCCAACCTGTTGACTCTCAGCTACCTGCCAATTGTTGTGTCATCTATAAATTTCCCAACCATACCTTCTACATTAAATCACAAATATCAAAGCACATAAGAGTCTGTGGGACCCCACTAAAACCACTTTCCAGTCACACAACGTTTGTCAATGGTTACCTTTTTTTCCTGGGAGGGAGCCAATTTTGGATCCAACTCACCACATATCCCTGTATCTCATGAGCTTTATAATTTGTCTGACCAGCCTGCAATGTGAGACCTTGCCAAATGCCTAATTAAAACCATAATAGAATCCCTACAGTGTGGAAACAGGCCATTCAGCCCTATTAGTCCACATTAACAGCATCCCAACAACACTCACACCTGCTATCCTTGTAACCCTACATTTCCCATGGCTAATCCATCTAACCTACACATCCCTGGTCACTATGGGCAATGTAGCAATGACCAATCAACCTATCCTGCATGTCATTGGACTGTGGGAGGAAACTGGAGCACCCAGAGGAAACCCACGCAGACAGTGGGAGAATGTGCAAGCTCCATATAAACACTTGCCCAAGGCTGGAATCGAAACCTGGTCCCTGTCACTGAGGCAGCAGTACTAACCACTGAGACACCATGCCAAAATTGGACAATATCCATTGCACGACCCTCCTTGTTACTCCCTCAAAATAAATCTATTAAATTAGTAATGCACAAACTCCCCTCAACAAAACACAGTGACTATTCCTGATTAATCATGTTCTTCCATTGTAAAAGTTATTCATGATTTTTCTGTTTGATTCCCGTAATATTCCCAGTACCGAGGTCAGACTTACCAGAGTACAGTTATTTAGCCCATCCCTCACACCCTTTTTGAGTAATGGTATAACGTTTGCAGAGCTCCAACCTTCTAGTATCTCACCTGTATGTAGTAAGGATTGGAAAATGAACCTTGTTTGTTGAAAATATCTTCTCTTTGGCAGTTAAAGGAAGCCAAGGACACAATACATCTGGCCATGATGATTATTCGAACTGCAGTGAGATCATCCTTCCATTATTTCCCTTCTCATTATGCATGTTTTATCTAATATTTCCAATCCTTGTATTTAACTAGAATTGTCTATATCATTCCTCCTCCTTGTGAAGACAGAGACAATATGCTCATTTAAAAACCCTGCCCACGTCCTCTGTATCTGTGCCCAAATTATGGAATGCATCTCTGAAAAGCCCAATCCTTTCCTTTGTCATCGTCTTGTTCGTAGCATTCTTTGGATGTTCCCTATTTAAACCATCCCAAAAAAAGGAGTACTGAAATCTAGCCATAAATATGTAAATGGTATTTTTTTTGTAGAAATGCTTAAGAAGGAGTTAACAAAGTGAGCTCAAGGTGATAGAAAGGAATACCGGAAAATTAGTGAAAATTAAGGGAATGAATGGCAAATAAATTGAGCAGGTATTTTTAATTAGCCTTCACCAGAGAGCATATAAGTTACATTCCAAAGCAGCAATAAATCAGGAAATGGAAGGGAGGGAGGGACTCAGAAAAATCTCATCGCCAGAAAAACAGTACTGAATAAATAATGGGCCTTGATGGACTTCAGCGTAGTGTAGTTGAGACATTGCTTTCAATTTTGTGAAGCTCATTGTTTCGGGTAAAATTGTACCAGATTGAAAGATAGAGAATGTAGCGACGTTATTCAAAAAAAAGAAGTAACAAGTAGGCCACTTAGCTTAACATGTCAGAAGCTGATATTACAGAAGCTGAGGTTTAACAAGGCACTTGGACAAATTCAAAGTACAAGATTTGTGGTAGAGTTCCCCAGGGATTGGTATTGAGATCCTTGCTTTTCATGATGTGGATAAATTGTCTAGACCTTGGTGTACAGGGAACAATTTCAAAGCTTGCAGATAACAGAAAACTTGGGAGAATTGTAAACTGTGAGAAGGACGGTTAGAACTTCAAAAGTACATTGATTCAGTGGAGTGGAAGATGAAGTCGAATGCAAAGAACATGGAGAGACAGTATAAAGTAACAGGTGGTGTATTAAACAGGGTGCGCTGCTAGTTTTGATTCAATGTCTCAGTCAGAAATGTCACTTTGTTCCATGTATCCAACTTTGGTTTTGCAATGCTTGTTTGTGTATGCTTAACGTGAAACCAGAATTCCAAAATAAACATCAATGCCAGTGCTAGCTATTACGTGCCCTAGCTGATTCTGTAATGTTCTTTACAGCTTGATTGTTTACCCCTGTTGTTCCACCTGACAGTGTCTTGTGCTTGTGGTGTATAAGATGGGGAAATGTAAAAATCTGACCTCTTCTTCTACCCATCCCCGCCAAGCTGAAGAAGACTTTGATGGAAAGGGAAGTACCTGAAACTTAATTTATTAAATAATGTCGACCTGACAGTTCTCTCCTTCGCTGGATACTGTTTTCTCACCTCCCCATGACCACCCCCACCCCCAAAGGTGAGATTGATGCCACTGAGATAGCAATTATATGAATTATATCTTTCCTGACTCCTCCTCATGTTTAACCAAACTTCAAAGCCATCAAAAAAGAGGCAATCCAAATTTCTTCAATAACCAAATCTTTTGTACATGTTCCCTCTTCACAAATAAATTTTGGTTTTGGAATGTGAAGAAACTTTCATTAACCGCTTTAAAGCGTGTGTTGAGTTTGGAATGTGAAATGGCACACCATACCCGACATACATTACTTGTTCAGCAGTGTCATCTCCTTAACCTGACGCAGTTTGCAGCACAAAAGAGTATGCGGACTGGATCCACCCTGTTTTTGAAATGTTTTATACTTTCTGGACAGTCCCTTACATCGTGTTCTATATTGCTAGATGCAAATTCAGTCAGTAGTTTGACAGATTTACAGTATTGTGCTATGCAGATGTAAAGAGAAACAAATTGAAGCCAGGCTAGGGAAGCGAGACCAGATGAAGGGTCCTGCTCAAAATGTCAATTCTCCTGCTCCTCTGATGCTGCTTGACCTGCTGTGCTTTTTCCAGTTCCACGTTTCAGTGAGTCCAACTTTCCAGCATCTGCAGTCCTCACTATCTCCAAGTGAGACAATTGTCAGGCCATTATTATGCACTTTTCAGCTGCAGCAAGTATTAGCAAGCCCGAGAGGCCTGGGACAGGAGAGAGAATGACAGATTGAGAGCATGGGAGCAAAATCACATTTTGCTGAGGTCTTATCTTAAATAGTCAGCTTTTTGACATTAGTTCACACATTGCTTGTATAAGTCATCTTCATGTTTCATCTTACTTCTTTATTTTTGCTTTTCTATTTTGCTTGATGGTTATTTTCTTTCTCTGCCTTGCTGTCATTAATTTTGCTTTTTTTTAAATCTAACAGGAATACTCTCTGTGAATGTAAAGTTAAGCCTTATGAGATTAGATTAAATGTTTACCAATAGAATTTACTTGAATTAGCTTTCAAATGAAGACCTTAGAAATAAATATAGAGTTGATGATTTGTTAACGACTGGACATTTAAACATGAAAGATGTAAAATGTAAATAACATAAATGTTCTTGGTCTATCTTTTTATTTTGATGTTATGGTTACCCCTTTGGAATACTATATTGGCTACAATCTCTTACGATTTCCCTGTAGTTCTGATAAATGTCTAATAACTTCAGCATGTTGCTGGAGTATTTTGGACATTCATCTGTCTCCTTTGTCATAAACAAAAAAAAGTTTTAAAAATTCATATTTGACAAGTACTCTAAGTATACTTGTAGTTTAGTAATTTCCAAATTAAGCTTTTGTGACTGTGGTTAAGCTTAAAAAAAATTGCAAGTGGCCACATATCTGGCTAAGGGTATTTTTTGAAAGGAAGTGTTATATAGTTTTAAGTTGGAATTTTACTGAATGAAGAGAACCTACAATGTCTTTCTTTTTGATATTAGATGGACCTGACATCCAAGAGCAGCCCCATTTGACTCCAGGTGAAGTGGAGTTTGTAAATGAAGCCCATTCTTTACCACTTACAACAGAGAGCAGCTCAAGCAGAGAGCATCTCTCCAGCAGTTCTGAACCTGGAGCAACTAATCTGGCACCAAGCCTGACTCCAGCCCACCAACCGACCATATCCCTCATTTCCGATGACAATGCAGATGCTTTGAGCACAGAGTCATTGACTCTTCTGCCGCCTGCTGATGCGCAGCAAATCCGGAGTGTGAGCACTTTAACCCATCCCTCCACTGTATCCAATGGGATAAAAGACAATGAAGCTGAAGAAAATGAAGAATCTGAAGCAACTGTGCCAATAGCAAGCCATTTGCAATGAATGCAATGTAACCTTTGAATCATCTAGGTTTGTGTTGAGTGAAGCATGGAAATTAACCCAGCTGTCTTCACGCAGCTGCACAGAGAAGCTAAAAGATTTGTGGAACCCCAACAAAGTAGAATAATTGCTTGTAAGTTTCTGTAGATTCTGAAACAGGGAAGCCATGGTCCTTCAGTTGCTATGGAGTTACAGCTAATACTGAGATATCTACGTTTTGTACGTTTGTCTTTTACTACTGAAGCCTAGTAAAGTACTGTCACTGACTCAAACTCAGTAGGTAAGAGGATAGTTCTATCTGCTTTGTTCAAATATGTACAGCCCAGGTCTATACTTTTTTCCACTCTGCATTATATTATTCACCTATTTTGAATTTTTATTCAGCTAGATGAAGTATTTTATGAAATTTAACATTAGAAACTAAGCTTCATTTTACCACTTTATCCCACCTGAACAATTTTATTCATTTAATTTAATGAATTTAGTAGATTTGAAAATGAACTAAAAACACACTGGCACTCATTGTATCTAGGCACAAAATAGATTGACTCTCAAGTTGTAATTAATTTTAAATAGACTTTAAATGTTTCACTAATTGCACTTGACATTTATCTGCAACACATTAGTTTTTTATTGGAATATTTAACGATTTATAGAAATAACAAATTCAGAGATGAACATGTTTCATGAAGTTTAAAAATTAAAATATTTGTCACTGCCACCAACTGGTACAACACTAGCATTAATTGTAGGGTATGTCCATTGTAGATGTTCTGTATATGCAGGGTGCTTCTGAAGGCCTGAGAATCTCAGCATTTTCCAGAGAATTCTTCCATTAACTCATGGACGTGCCATGAGTTGGTTAGATTAATATTTTTGGACTTCTGCAAGACAGCCAGTTATGGGTGTAAGTTCACATACCATTGTTTCAAGACTACCAGACATGATGTATTTTCTATTAATGGAGCAGTATATGTTTCAAAATACATTAGGTCATGAAAGTTATGGGAAGAGGAGGACAACACCAGGTAAAAGGACTGTTATCTTCCTGCAGAAAATGAAGATTAGAGAGTATTCATTGTGTGTTGCATGCTTGCACTTGTCTGATCATTGCAGTGGGCACGTGTTGTATGTTTAGGTTATCTCTGGCCTCTAAGCTAGAAAATGGATGGAGTGAGAGAAGGGACAAACTAAGAAACATTTGTTGCTTTGACTGAAGCCATGTACTCCACTATCGTAGCAGTAGCATGTGAAAAATGGGGTTTACAAACACACAGGAATACTTTGGACTTCTCCAGAAACACAAGTGGATTTGTGGGGTAATTATAAGACCAATTTCAAGTTTGGATTGGGTTATTGTTGATCCTTGCAGTGATGTATGTACTTTGTTTGGCCTCAAATCCTCCACTGATTGCCTGACTTGTGCACAATTTCTCCTGGGACGACTACTGTATTTATGTTTTAGCATGATTCCATCTGAGGGAAACAAATATCTCCAACTGATTATGCGGGGGGGGGGAAGAACTTATAAATGCTAGTTACGATGTTTCTTGGGACTCCGCATTAGTGCCTGCACTGTTTGAACAGAAACCAAAGCAAGCTGAAAAATGTACAAGGGGAACAATTCTCAATTATCATAGACGAACAATATGGAATAAAGTCACCAAAATGCAATTACAGTGAGATAAATAATAAAAATAAGTGAAATTATCCATAGGATGGATGGATGTGCCTGATTTTTATCTTGATCTCTCATTCTTGCAGATTAAATAAAAAAGGAAATTATTTCATATTTGCAAAATCTAACTCTGCAATGTTCTGTGATTAGTTTTACAATGTTTGTAATCTGATATGCAGCTACAGTCTAGAAAGTTCAGTGGTCCAGTATTGACCTTTATTGGCCATCTTGCCAATTGTTGGAAGCTTATTAATATTATGCAATAGATTTATGAGCAACATTTTCTCTTTTATAGACACCATGGTCAGTTCTGACATGAAATAGATTGTTCCGTTTTATCTTTTGAATGTTTTTCTGTGCTGGAAACTGCTATATGTTGGAGATAATTGTTATAGAAGCTGAACCCCAATCCAGTACTGTTCCTTATAAAATCCTTTTATTTAGTCCCTAATCAAATATCTAAGGTAACCAGATGGTGCCAGTGTTCCCTAACCTAAAAAAGTCAGTATCTAATTAACCTCAAAGTATCAGTACTCACATCCTCTGGAATATAGTACTGTAGTTGCAATGGGTTGATTTAATCACCTTATAAACAATGTTCTTAAAAATATTAACACCAGAATTAAAATATCCATGGGTAATGATTATCTTAGAAAAGTCATTTAACTTTGGCTTTACATTGAGTCTATAAAACTTCAGCAAACAAAACCATGGTTCAAGCTTCCCAAGTTTATGCTGTACACGTGCAACAAAGAAGTGGTGTAAAGAATTCCTGCAAATTTAAAACCCAGACCTTGTCCTTAATTCTCAATTAACATTTGCCACGGAAATTTTAACCCAATCTTTAATTCTACTATATGTACAGTGTTAGAACCAGGAATGTAATATCATTGCCTACAGTACATCTGACTAACTCAACAGTCTAACTCCAGCAAATCGCACGATCACCATCAACTATTCCCCAAAAACAAAACTAAGCAAGTCTATGGAATGAGCTCCTATTATGAGTCACCTACCACAGCACATTCACATGACCTTGTTAATTTCACAAATCCACACAACAGTAGAGAGACCAGAGATCCACTTTTACAGTCTGTCCATCTGGATCTTGTCAAAACCTCACAAAGAATTAATATGTATGCTATTTTTAATATTGAAGGCTTCAGAACAATATGCATCTATAATATGATCAGTGTGAAACTGTGCAGGAAGGAAGGTCACATAGATCAAGATCAAAGTAAATGTTCAGCCATAAAATAAAATGTCTGTTTCATAACATTTGTCACAGAATAAGACAAAAGGAACTAAAGTCAGAAGGAAAATATAATTTGTCCTTTCACATTTGTTGCCATCAGACTAATACACAAGTTGACGAATCTGTAGAGTTCAGAATGCCTAATGAGTTATGACTCTAAAATTACTTTTACCAATACTGGACCTTTACTAGCAACAGTATAAATTACAAAGCTGTTGTCCAATGTCAAATTTCTTATGGAAAGTTTAATTTGTGATTTTGGGTGGTAACCATTGGGAGGTCATCTGAGGATGTTGAATCAAAACAAAATGCCAGTTCTGATAATTTCTGATAAGATGACAAATATTTTAGTACTGGTGTGAAGTTATCTTTCTGCTTTTGGGTCAAATATTGACATGGTATTATAAGACACACATCCTGCAGCACGTTAACTCATAATAGGAGATTGGCTATTTGAATTTCACCAATCCTACCAATTTAGATTGATCACATTAACTATTTCATTGAATCACTTGGATTCAGCTAATCAACAGACGTAATGTTCACAGAAAGATTTAGCTCAGTGTAGTTGAGTATAACTTATTCTGCTCCTGATCAAAAACAATGATGCATTTTCACCCCAAGGGGAATGTTGATGCATCTTTTTATTTCCAAGTTATTTACCAAGCTTGAGGTATGCATTGCTTATTCATTCAGGCATCCATAAGCAGCATTGTCTTCACAAAAGTTGACATGTTCTGAATATGTAGCAGCCAGTATGAACTTCAGGATGAACATTGGCTGCATTGAGTAAAACTGTTTAAGAAACAGTGCACAATAAACAGAATATATTTTGTTTGTTGCATAACAAAGGATAGGTTAGTACAATATATGAACTTAGTGTACAGAACACATTTTCTCAGCCCTCAATGAGTTTTGTATAATAGATAAAAAAGAATCATTGTAAATAAAACATTGTGTAGATTGTTTTTAAAAAAAAGACTTTCTTTTTCAGATTAAGCAATACTAATATTTACATTGATGTTTTCTTTTCTCGTTTAGTTAACAGTGCAGTATTTCAATCTAGAGTTTCTTATGTCATTACCTTGATGGGGATGTGTAAAAAGAAATTCTAGACCATGTGTATATTGGAAGGTTAGGGTAATGTTTTAACTAAGTAATTTGCCATATGTGTATATGTGAAAAGTTACTCTTTTTTTTAATTTTCAAAATGAAGGTTCCTTTCAGATTCAGGCTTGTGTTTGCACTATGAGCTCAGGTAGCACAAGCAAGGGTCATGTGACCTCGATAATCCACAATGCATGGAGAGAGGCAGAACAGAAAGACGTACAAATGTAAACTGTTTGTCATCAAAGCATTGGCAATAAATGTAAGTTTTCTTTTGCATTTCAAATGTGTTTATTTTTTACTGCACCCTTGAGGCAGTGTACCAAGTGTGGTATAGCATGAAAACAGATCTCCAGGAAGGCTTATGAGTGGCAGAAGAGGCAGCTAACCCACTCAGTGGATAGGTTCTTAACCATGCAATCAAATTAAGTGGCCACTGAGGAAAATACCAATTTTGTTTTCAGTGTGTTGCCATTCACTCAGAGTCTGAGAAACTGTGGCAACAAGTACTTTTACGAGCAGTTTAAGATCTGGAGCTATCAGTAGGGATAGTAAGACTCTAACATTCTTTCCATCACATGGCTGACCAGAGATCTATCCAACACTTGTTGCCTGCCAATGGGATGTGTTGGGAAGAAATTGCAGGTTGATCATCTAGTTACATTCCAGTTCTTTGGTGGCACTCAAGCCTGGAACTTCTGGGTCAGAAACAGGGAGGTTACTCGCTGCACCACAGAACGTCCAACTTCCTTTCAAAGCCTTTTCAATAAACATTGAGTCTCTGCCTGAAATGGAATTTGCGTTGGTTGCTCCAGTGAAGGAAGGACAAATTTGCGAAGTTTACTAGGTAATATACAGAAGTGATTTAATCCAAGGAAATTCATGTACTGTAGCACAGGTAACTGGATTTCAGCAAATTGTTGTTAAATTGTATGCAAACAGACTTTGACTCTGAAGCACATTTAACATTCTGCACGTGTGGTCTGAAATTGCAATTGGGTTCTGTGAAACCAACCTTTCAAAGATCTAGAGTGATGGGGTGAGTTTCATAATTTTCAACCAAACACCCAGTGAATTATTACTGGACATTAATTTATTATTCATACTTCTTTCATTTGTATTTGTTAAGAAAACAACTAATTCGTATATTGTGTATCTATTATGTTACAACCAGCATTGGAGAGACAAATGAAAAACCCCTATAAAAGGCCATCAAATTATTTAAAACTGGAAAATGCTGAAAATAGCGGCTCAGGCAGCATCTGCAGAGAGAAATAAAGTTACCGTTTCGGGTCAGTGGCTCTTCATTTCAGACTTTCAGAATTTATAGTATTTTGTGTTAAAATTATTAAAACATTTTGTTTGAAAATTCTCTCAGCTGGTGTCTTGAATTCCTGCTAGTTGTGCTGGAAATAAGGTTTCAACAAAAAACATAAAGATTGATATTTAACCTTGCATGTGTATTTTCTACATTTAAAATGTGCCTAAAAGTGTGTTCTACAGGAGGAAGTATTGCTGGCAAGCTGAGTGCTTGATTTCCTGGTCTTAGCAGAGCTACTCATGATTCTTGGCATCTAATAATAACTAATAAGTCCCAATAACCAGCTGTACCAGCAATTCCCAGCAGCTCACAGTATGAGTTTTGAAAACTCCCAGTATCTGTCGGTTAGATTCTCCTGCAGATAAAGTATCTAATTTCAGAAGTGCTATGGCAAGCAGTAGGAGGCAATGACTAAAAGCTTGGTCAAAAAAGTAGATTTTAAGGAAGATCTTTTAAGAGAACGAGGCAGAAGGGTGTAGGGTAGAAATGCCAGAGCTTTGAGTCAGAACCATTGAAGATAGAACATGAGGTCAGATTATTTAAAACAGACCTGAGGGTAGTTCGTGTGTGGAATGAACTGCCAGCGGGAAGTGATAGCTGCAGGTGCAGTTACAATATCTAAAAGGTGTTTGGACAGGTACATGAATAGGAAAGGATATGGGTCACACGCAGGCAAATGCCACGATAAATTTGGGAAACCTGGTTGGGATGGGCTAATTAGACCAAAGGGTCTGTTTCAGTGCTGAATGACTCCATTTGGAATAATGTAGAGATCTAGGAGATGTAGAGGTGGAAAGTTTTAAATTGGAAACCTGGATAGTCAGGGAGCAGTATAGTCAGGGATAATGGGCATTGGGACCAAGGAGTCACATTGGTCTTTGATGGGGGGTGGAACAGGTGGGGTATCAGGAAAGCAATTAGGGAAAGTTGTTTTTTTTTCCTATCAGAGCAATGCCATAAGCCATAACCTGCACAATAGCAAAAATTAAAATAAAGCCTTCCAATTCACCATCAGTAATGTCTTTGGGCAGTGCACTGTAAACGATATCTATACTCTACAGCAACACTATCAAAGTACTGCAGATGCTGGAAATCTCTAATAAAATGCACTCTGCACTGGCAGCACCTGTGGAGAGGGAAAGGATTAACACTTCAAGCCTGTGACCTTTAGTCGAGTCTTCTCACCCACTCTGTCTTGCCACACACACACACTGTGAAGACAAAGATTTTGAGTTGGTTAAATAAGGTACAACTACCCATCCGAATGTTAATGTACATTTTTGAATAAAGTAGATACTTAATGTGTAACTTTCAAAGTTGTTGATCAAAAGTTCAGGTGGTATCATAAGTCCAAATGGTACTCCAGAAAAAAAGCAAATTATTTATCTGAACTTGCATCAAAAGTTGTCTGAATCATATGATGGGATTGTTGTCTTTAACTCACTCCTACACAGTTTATGCAATGCAGAAAGCCATTTAAACTCCTCCTTAAAGAGTCATACCAAAACTCTCTTCAAAAGGGTTTTTTTTCCCTCTGCTGCAGTTATTGATTCTTTGCTGGTATACAGTTTCAGGTGTGCTGAGCATCCACTGATGCTGTTCCACGGCTGCTACTCATGTTATGAGCATTGCTACAAAATGCTGACTGGTTATTTGATGACATGGGTACCACAGCTAAGCCCAGTCCTGTCACTCTGCTGGAGTCTCTGGTAATCAGGAATGTGAATCCCACCTGCGGTTTTTGCTGTTTTTCTTAAACCAGGGATGTTAAACTATTTTATAGCATAGATTAAAACTGGTACTACTACTACTTTCTAATAAGCTTGTTGAACCACAAAATGTTATGGATCAGACCAGACCAGACCCCCTCAAAGTATTTTAAGAAGGTAGCCTAGACCCAACTTTTTCTTATTTTCCAGTTGGATGTGAAGTGAGTGTGCCAGATGGTGACGCAACTGGTCAAACTACATGACATTAAGCAAAACGCTATTTATTTGAATTGTAGTTAAGATGCAAGCAATATAATGAGGAATTTAGTATAACTTGACTATTGGAAAACTTGACCAAATAATGTCTGCAATAACTATTATTATTTAACTGTTCCAATATAGTAAGATCCCATAAACACATACCTTGGCAAAAAAAGGAAAATTCAGATCCGATTCTCACTTGCTACTCTCCAATCTAGCAGGGTCAGAGACATTCAGTGACGCTTCCAATGTTTTTGAGACCCTAAAGGCTTAAACCTAAAAACTTCAATAAAAATGAGAAAGCCTGGTGTGAGAGGGATGGCTCCTTCCAAGCTGCTTCCATTGTTACATCTTCTTTAAAAAAAAAACCCAAGACCTTGTAAATCATTTACTTGCTTCGCAACAGCTCGTCACCTCTGCCTGATACCCCCCCAAAAAAAAAACAAAATAACCTCTTAAAGTTAGAGCATCGTCACACAATGGGACCAATAAAGTTCTTGTCAATGAAGGGAAGTGTAAATCAGATGGAGTGTACCAGCTACAGCATGCACTGCAGTAACTGACCTTTAACAGAATCTTCGAGAGTGTGGTACCGGAAAAGCAGGTCAGGCTGCTTCAGAGGAGCAGGAGAATAGACGTTTTAGGCATTCCTGATTACGGGCTTATGCCCAAAATGTTGATTCTCCTGCTCCTCGGATGCTGCCTGACCTGTGTTTTCCCAGCACCACGTTCTCGACTCTGATCTCCCGTCCTCACTTTTTCCCAGTTGTTTTTGACAGCATCTTCCAAACACATCACCTCTACCACCTCGAAAGATAAGGATAGCAGATGCATATGAGCACGACCTGCAAGTTTTTCAAGCTACACACTATTTTGAGTTGGAACTACCTCAGCCATTCCTTCAGTGTCACTGTGTCAAAGTCATGGAGCGCCCTTCCTAACCACTTTTGGCGTACCAAGAACTGCAGTGATTCAAGATGGCAAAACAACATCCTACCTTCTCCAGGGCATTTAGAGTCATAGCGATGTACAGCATGGAAAACAGACCCTTTTGTCCAAATCATCACAACCCAATCTAGTCCCAACCAGCACCGGCCCATATCCCTACAAACCCTTCCTATTCATATACCCATCCAGATGTCTTTTAAATGCTGTAATTGTACTAGCCTCCAGCACTTCCTCTGGCAGCTCATTCCACACACACACCACCCTCAGGTCTTTTTTATATCTTGACCCTCTCCCACTAAACCTATGCTCTCTAGTTCTGGACTCCCCCACCCCAGGGAAAATACCTTGTCTATTTACCCTATCCATGCCCCTCATGATTTTATAAACCTCTATAATGTCACCCCTCAGCCTCTGACACTGCAGGGAAAACAGCCCTAGCCTATTCAACCTCTCCCGAGAGCTCAAATCCTTCAACCCTGACAACGTCCTTGTAAATCCTTTCTGAGCCCTTTCAAGTTTCACTGTATCCTTCCGATAAGGTGACTAGAATTGCACATAATGTTCCACAAGTGGCCTAACCAATATCCTGTACAGCCACATGACCTCATAACTCCCATACTCAATACTCTGACCGATAAAGGAAAGCATACCAAATGCCTTCTTCACTATCTTATGGAGCTATGAACTTGCACTCCAAGATCTCTTTGTTCAGCAACACTCCCTAGTACCTTACCATTAAGTGTATAAGTCCTGCTAAGATTTGCTTTCCCAAAATGCAGAACCTCGCAATTATTTAAATTAAACTCTATCTGCCACTCCTCAGCCCATTGGCTCATCTGATCAAATCCCATTATACTCTGAGGTAACCTTCTTCGCTCTCCACCACACCTCCAATTTTGGTGTCATCTGCAAACCTACTAACTATATCTCCTGTGTTCACATCCTGTGTTTATATAAATGACGAAAAGCGGTAGATCCAGCAACGATCCTTGTGGTACTCCACTGGTCACAGGTCTCCAGTCTGAAAAACAACCCTCCACCACCACCTTCAGTCTTCTACCTTTGAGCCAGTTCTGTATCCAAATGGCTAGTTCTCCCTGTATTCCATGAGATCTAACCTTGCTAATCAGTCTTCCATGGGGAACCTTGTCGAACGCCTTACTGAAGTCCATATAGATTACATCTACCACTGTGCCCTCATCAATCTTCTTTGTTACTTCTTCAAAAAGCTCAATCGAGTTTGTGAGACATGATTTCCCATGCACAAAGCCATGTTGACTATCCCTAATCAGTCCTTGCCTTTCCAAATGCATGTACATCCTGTCCCTCAGGATTCCCTCCAATAATTTGCCCACCACCGAGGTCAGACTCGCTAGTCTATAGTTCTCTGGCTTGTCCTTACCACCTTTCTTAAATAATGGCACCACATTAGCCAACCTCCAGTCTTCCGGTACCTCACTTGTCATTATCAATATCTCAGCTAGAAAACCAGCAATCACTTCCCTAGCTTCCCACCGAATTCTTGACTATAAATGTTCGCCTAACCAACAACACCTGCATCCCGTGGACAAATAAGCTAATACACACTAACAGAAATGCATTGTGCATTTTGTAATTATCAGTGAGATTAGATTTGAAGACTCCCGAGAAGTTCTCTGTAACTGACAGCAGTCCAATGAAAACCCCACTCAATGCTTCCCCCACCCAAAAATTGGTTGTAACAGGTCACTGCCATTGTTAACTCATGTAGCTTACAGAACATTAGTGAAAAGCTTCACAAGATCAATGCGGAACAAGGTGTGGGAACTCCCTGGCCCTCGGATTCTTACCAGCCATTCTCCACTCACAACATTTATTCTGACCCATCTTTTGGCATTTTCTGGGAAGAAGTAGGTTCAAAGGAACTAAAATGTCCTGGGTTTCATAGGGCAATAGGTTATTGTCAGCCCTCCAGTATTCCTGATGAAGGACTTATGCCCGAAACATCAATTCTCCTACTCCTTGGATGCTGCCTGACCTGCTGTGCTTTTCGAGCACCACACTCTCGACTCTGATCTCCAACATCTGCAGTCCTCACTTTCTTCAATATTGCCTTTATAAATTAAAGATTAATCTCTAGTAAATTTTGCAATTAACTCTGAAGAAAAATCAAGATGACATTCAAATTCTAATTGTTTTCTTTTAACTCTTTAATGTAGTTCTAAAATCTTTGGAAATCAAAGTAAGTCACCAAACCATTGAGTAATTGAAAGTCTGCTTTCCAGTTGGTGTCAGCAAATGATGCACCACAAGGTAAGACTGTCAGATGACTGTCAGGTTTATTAGACTAATACCTAGATTGGGCATGTTGTCTTATGAAAATAAAATTGACAGGGCTAGGCTTGTTCTGCTAGAGTTTAGAAGATTGGAAGATAATGCAATTGAAACAAAGTCCTGAGGGCTAATGGCCAAGCTGGATGTGGATCTTCAATAAAGGGTTGCCCATTTAAGACAGATGAGAATTATTCTTCTGAAGATTATGGGTCTTTAGAACTCTCTCCATCCTGAACCTGACTGAATTTTTTCAAGGTAGAGATGGATTGTCAATAAACAAAAAGTTGAAAATGTTATTGGGAGCAAACAGGAAGATCAACTAATTAGACCAGTCATTATTTTGCGTGGTGGAGCAGTCTACCTTCCTATTTGTATGTTTCTACAACCAATAACATGAGGATGCGATTCAGCCCCCAAAAATAAACGTTATACAAATTGACAACAATGTGAGGCAGAGGGTACGTTTCCTACACACCCAACCAACCGCCTGCCCAGAACCGGTTCCCCAGGCTATAAGGACCACGCAATTTTAAATAATAGGTGATCACACATAACACGACCCTTTGTTCCATATGTACATTGTGTTCTAGTCGAATTGTTCTTCTATAAGTTTAGTTGCATGAGGCATTGAAAACATTGCTTTTCTTTCAATTTTTCAAACTGCATTTGAAGAAGTAACTATAACATTTCATGGAAATTGTTTTCTGCTCACTCTTGCAAATTGATGGGTTTTTTTAAGTCAGGAATTGGGGACTTTTTAATTTAGTTCCAAGTAATCTACTTAATAGTAACTTGTATTACATGGATTACATTGCATTTATAGTATCATAAAACATTGACAGGTTATTTTTTGTTAATTTCATTACCTTTCCACCTACTCTAAGAAAAGGCTTCAAACTGTTCATGACACTGATCAAATTATTAACTATCCCACTGAATTTTCAGTTGTACACAAAATAAAATGTAGGACTGCATTTAAAACAGAAACCAAAGACATAGTCCTTCTGAACTTCTAGTGTTCAGTTTCACAAAGCAAAAAATATTCATCTACCACTCCTTAAAAGTTTCATTGAGCTGGTCTAGGCTAAAGCATTAAAAGCAAGCTATCATATCATTATTATATTGCTGCTCATGGCATGCACTATGTGCTGTTGGGTTTCCTATATTACAAGAGGCCTTGGCTTCATAAGTACTTTTCGCAATCTGCGGTCATTTATTTTTAAATAAAACAAAGAACTGCAAATGCTTGAAATCTGAAACAAACACAGAGAATGCTGGAGAAACTCAGCAGATATGGCAGCATCTGTGGAGAGAGAAAAACAGAGTAACATTTTGATCCTGGTGACCCTTCATCAGAACGGAAAACCGCTGAGGAATAGAGGTATTTATGCTGCTGACACAGTTTTGGGCAGAAGTGAGTCAAATACAATAGATGGTGATAGTCCTGAGTGAGAGAAAGAGAGCGCGCACGTGAAAAAGGGCAAGTAGACAATGGGATTGCTGATAAGCTCGGAAAGGGATAACAAACAGGAGAGATGTTGACCTCATCCTCACCAGTCTACCTACAGGGGTGAGAGGGGAGTTGAATAGATGGAGATGGTTTGATTTGATTTATTGCAATTACATGTACCTAAGTACGGTGAAAAGTTTTATTTTGTGAGCACTACAGGCAGAGCATAGCAAACAAGGACATATAGATAATAGGGCACTTAGACAGAGTGAGGCATACAGGGTTATGGCTGCACAGGAGGTGCAAGATCAACATTATTTGAAGTTGGAGAGGTCCATTCAGCAGCCTAATAACAGCCTGGAAGAAGCTGTTCTGGAACCTGTTGGTGGGTGTGTTCAAGCTTCTGTATCTTCTGCCTTACGGAAGAGGTTGGAAGTGACCAGAGAGAGAGAAAAAAAGAGAAGCAGACAAAGGAATTACTGATGGAAGTGGGTACTGCAGATGCTGGAAATTAGAATCAAGGTTAGAGTGTTGCTGGTCAGCACAGCAGGTCAGGCAGCATCCGAGGAGCAGGAAAATCGATGTTTCAGGCAAAAGCCCTTCATCATGCTTTGCCTGTAGTGCTCACAAAATAAAACTTTTCACCATACTTAGGTATATGTAATTGCAATAAACCAAATCAAACCATCTCCATCTATTCAACTCCCCTCTCACCCCTGTAGGTAGACTGGTGAGGATGAGGTCAACATCTCTCCTGTTTGTTATCCCTTTCCGAGCTTATCAGCAATCCCATTGTTCACTTGCCATTTTTCACGTGCACGCTCGCTTTCTCTCTCTTCATCAGGAAGGGCTTTTGCCCGAATTGTCGATTTTTCTGCTCCTCGGATGCTGTCTGTCCTGCTGTGCTTTTCCAGCACCACTCTAATCTTGACTGAAAGGAATTACTGATGATAAGCCATCAGCTCTTTTTCTCTTTCTCTCTGGATACTGCCTCCATCTATTCAACTCACTCCTTCTCCCAAACCCAGGCACGGTCATCAGCATTTGTACCATTTCCCAGCCTCATTCCATTCTGATGGAGAGTCACTGGTAGTGAAACATTTCCTCTCCACAAAAGCTGCCAGAGAAAGAAAAGCCAAAACTGAAGGACAGTAATCTTCCTATCAGAAATATTGGTGCTGTCACTGAAAAATGAGGCGAGTTATCTGTAACAGACAGAATTAAGTGACTAAGAGAGGTAGAATCGGTTATCAGCAAATAACGCAGGCAGAAAGGTGAGAATTGAAAACTATGACATCATAGTTTAAGAACTCATTTTGTTCTCAAGCTGAAGGATTTTTCGAACAGTTAGAAATGGGTAGTGACAGAAATTCTAACTAATCTATACACAAAACAAAACTTAGGAAGTGGAACTCCAAGAGTCACATCAAATTGGAGTGAATTGACATTTAAAATAACCTTCATCACATTGATAATTTTCAGGGAGGAAATGACAGATGTTTCTACACTTGGCTCACTCTCACATCAACTGGGTGGTTTTCTTTTGACTGTTTCATGTTTTGTAGAATTCGCAACAGGAGCCTTTTGCTGGGCATTGTTGTTGCAGCATACAAACTTAGGCATTTTTATAAGATCAATGCACCGAAAGTTACAATCCCTCATCTCTTCCCCTGACAATAGGTGATTAGTGTTTTGTCAACTGCCAAGCACGGGTCCAAGTTGCAACAGAAAGTTGGCCATTGTTTCTAAGTCTAATAGGAGACCTGGGATATTGTCTGCACTCCACTCAATTCTAAACTGTTCTTATTTATCCTCAACCAAGCCACCAAGACAGCATTAGATTGGGCAGATATTAATGTAGTGTCCAACATTAAGACTTTCAGCACCTCTATCTTAACATCTTCTCCCAAAGCTTTTCACTCTCCCTGCCATAGTTAGCATTTATATGTCCATGTATATGATTGCATTTATCATTACCTATTTTTCCCTCTCCACCACCCGCTAAGTCTCTGACTTGACCTTTACTGTAGATTTTACGATGCTTCTCGAATGCGCTTTCTTTGGACTTGGAATATTGGTACATATTTGGGCTTGAAGATGATTAGCTTTGATTTGATTCTTGACTCTGAGATCTGTAATATATTGCCATTATGACATTCATCACTGGGTTCATCCCAGTCAACCATCAATAGACGGAAGGAGACTAGCCTCCTACATACTTACTCTTAGCTGTTCAAACAACATACAATCACTTAGGGCTACTGCCTCTTGGTTGACTGCATTTATCCTGTTAAGGTCTTGTGTCCATATCTACTATGTGTCAACTGTCATGCACAGCAGTGTCTATTACAATGAGTAGCTTAATGCTGATTGATCCCTGTTACATACATTCTTAAAGACTTAATTATTTAGGCAATCCCTTTCACTGGGTAAGTCTTCAGTTTTCTACCCATCAGTAATTCTGACAGCTGTAAGCTACACTGGAAGGGGGTGTGCTCTAGTAATCTAACAAGGCTGTCCAAAAGTCAGCAGTTTTCTTTGAAAGGGATTTACACTTGGCTTCCCCAACTGTCTATAGGTATCTCAGCGAGATTATTATGTATTCAAATCCAAACCTGACTGCAAATCATCTGCATGCCTACTGAGCTAATCGTGGTCTGTTATCTGACACAATCACAACAGGCATCCTACGAACAAGCAAATAACTCACGCAAGACCCTGACAAGGGCATGTGTTCTGATGTTTCTAACATCTTCACTTTTATCCAATGTGAACTATAATCAACTAGCTTCCAAAATCAGCAGTTAATAGGCAAGGCAAATGGAGAGTTGAACTTTATATAAAGAGAATGAAGTATAAAAATAAGGAAGTCCTACTTCAAAGACTGTAATTTCCCCTCCCGTGTGGTCAACAATGCCTTCCAGTGCATCTCCCCCACTTGCCGCACCTCCACCCTTGAACCACATCCCTCCGATCGCAACAAGGATAGAAACCCCCTTGACCTCACTTTCCACCCCACCAATCTCGGGATACAATGCATCATCCTCTGCCATTTCCACCACCTACAGTCAAACCCCACCACCAGAGATATATTTTCCTCCCCACCCCTATCAGCATCCCGCAGAAACCATATCCTCTGCGTTCCTTTGTTTGGTCCACACCCCCCACCAACCCACCCTCTCCTCCCGCACCTGCCACTGCAAGAGATGTAAAGCCTGTGTCCAAACTACCCCCCCCCACCTCCATCCAAGGATCCAAAGAGTCCTTCCACATCTGGCAGAGATTTTCTGCACATCCAAACACCTCATCTACTATGTCCATTTCAGGGAACATCTCTGGGACACCCGCACTAACCAACTCCACTGCCCTGTGACTGACCACTTCAACTCCCCCTCCCACTCAACCAAGGACATGTAAGTCCTGGGCCTCCTCGACCACCAAATCCCAGCCACCTGACGCCTGGAGGAAGAACACCTCATTTTCTGCCTTGGAACGCTACAATTGCATGAGATCAATGTTGATTTCACCAGTTTCCTTATCTCCCCTCCCCCCACCTCATCCCAGAACCAACACTCCAACTCGGCACTGAGCTACCTGTCCATCTTCCTTCCCACCTATCTGCTCCACCTTCCGCTCCGACATATCATCATCACCCTCCCCACTTGAAACCACCTGTCGCTTTCCCAGCTACCTTCACTCCCATCCCATGCCCCACCCATTTATCTTTCAGCTCCCTTCCCCGTCCCCACATTCCTGATGAAGGGCCTAAGCCTGAAATGTTGACTCTCCTGCTCCTCAGAGGCTGCCTGACCTGCTGTGCTTTTCCAGCACCTCACTTTTCGACTCTGATCTCTAGCATCTGCAGTCTTCACTTTCTGCAAGTGAGGGGGTAGTTAAGAGTCAAATCCATTTCCATGGATCTCGAGTCATATTTAGCCAGGCTTCTGTCAGTGCTCATCAAGAATGAAAGCATTTTTTTTTAACAAATGCAATTGAAAATGCAATATCTCAAAAGTGGCAAAGCTCTCACTCAAATTCCAATAATAAAGAAATTCAAGAGAGACCAGCATTTCAAAGACCAAAAGAGAAAATGCTTGAAAATCTCAGCAGGTCTGGCAGCATCTGTAAGGCGAGAAAAGAGCTGACATTTCGATTCTAACTGACCCTTTGTCAAAGCTTTAACAAAGGATCAGTTAGACTCGAAACGTCAGCTCTTTTCTCTCCTTACGGATGCTGCCAGACCTGCTGAGATTTTCCAGCATTTTCTCTTTTGGTTTCAGATTCCAGCATCCACAGTAATTTGCTTTTATCCAGCATTTCAAAGAGTTCATTTATAAAAACAGAAAAGTGGTGAATTGAATTATATTTAACGTTAATAAATGTTAAACAAGCCATTTGATTAAATTCTATAAGGTTGCCATGAAGGACTCTCCATCTCAACCTCTCCCCTTGTCTGAAGAGTGATGACCCTCAGGTTAAGTCACCAGCAGTCATCTCTCTCTAATGAGAGAGCAGCCCTATTCTCTGGAAAGACGAGGGTGAGCTTATCTTTATAGAGTCATAGAGATGTACAGCACGGAAACGTATCCTTCGGTCCATGCCGACCAGATATCCCAACCCAATCTAGTCCCACCTGCCAGCACCCGGCCCATATCCCTCCAAACCCTTCCTATTCATATACCCATCCAAATGCTTTTAAATGTTGCAATTGTACCAGCCTCCACCACATCCTCTGGTAGCTCATTCCATACACGTACCACCCTCTGCGTGAAAAAGTTGCCTCTTAAGTCCCTTTTATGTCTTCCCCCTCTCACCCTAAACCTATGCCCTCTAGTTCTGGACTCTCCCATCCCAGGGAAAAGACTTTGTCTATTTATCCTATCCATGGCCCTTCATGATTTTATAAACCTCTATAAGGTCACCCCTCAGCCTCCGATACTCCAGGGAAAACAGCCCCAGCCTACTCAACCTCTCCCTATATCTCAAACCCTCCAACCCTGGCAACATCCTTGTAAATCTTTTCTGAGCCCTTTCAAGTTTCACAAACTCTTTCTGATAGGAAGGAGACCAGAATTGCATGCAAGTTGTCACCATCTATTTCCCTACATTCTCTATCTTCCATGTCCTTTTCCACAGTAAATACTGATGCAAAATACTAGTTTAGTATCTGCCCCACCTCCTGCGGCTCCACACAAAGGCCGCCTTACTGATCTTTGAGGGGCGCTATTCTCTCCCTAGTTATCCTTTTGTCCTTAATGTATTTGTAAAAACCCTTTGGATTCTCCTTAACTCTATTTGCTAAAGCTATTTCATGTCCCCTTTTGACGTCCTGATTTCCCTCTTAAGTATACTCCTACTGCCTTTATACTCTTCTAAGGATTCACTCAATCTAATCTGTCTATACCTGACATATGCTTCCTTCTTTTTCTTAACTATCTTTATCTATTTTGCAATACAACATAATTTGTTTGTTCAGGCACTTAGCTTACACAATAAACTGCTGCTAGCTCAATTGGACCATGTAAAGGATATAAGTTTGACAAAATTGCTGGAGGCCACTTCAGAAACAGGCTGCTGATTAAACCTTGCAGTGTCTGAGCAATTCTGCTTCATCATTGCAGCTTATTTTCCCATTTCCTTCCTTCTGGTAAGAACTATGGATGTTCTCGGTGATTACGTTACTTGTGTCATCTCCTCTGTATCCCTTTGGAGGAAGTCTTATCAGGCAAGGCTTGAAAGAAATGAATGATTACAGGAATTAGGAGCAGATTAAGGTCTGGCAGTGCCGAAAAAGAGGGTGGTCTTTTCCTCCAGTCCTAGCAGGCTGATGTGGAATGGTTTCGGAAAATTGGCCAAAGCTTTAACCGCACAGCATTGGTGCTATATCATACTTATTACTTCATCGTCAGTGTCAATTCATACCCAGAGCTTTCTGTAAGAAAAGTCAGATGAAGAACCAGATGGTGCTCTCTCTAAAGGACAACAAAGGGTCGTAGTGAACAGTGAACCATTGGAGTGACTCATAGTGCAGGGCAAACCAAGAGTGGCTCAGTGGTTAGCACTGCTGCCTCACATCGCCAGATTCAATTCCAGCCTCAGGCAACTGTGCGGAGTTTGCATATCCTCCCAGTGTCTGCATATGTTCCCTCCCATAGTCCAAAGATGTTCAAGTTAGGTGGATTGGCCATGTTAAATTGTCCGAAGTGTCCAGGGATTTGCAGGATAGGTGAATTTGTCATGTAGGATTATTGAGGATGGATTCTGGGGGTGGGGGGGGGCTGGAGGGCTGGATTTGGGAGGAATGATCTTCAGAGGGTTGGTGCAGAATCAATGGGCTGAATGGCCTCTCTATGTGCTCTATGGAGATCTATGATTGAGTGACTATTGAACAGCTAGGAGAAAGTGAGGACTGCAGTGCTGGAAGTCAGAGTCAAAAAAGTGTGGTGCTGGAAAAGGACAGCAGGTCAGGCAGCATCCGAGGAGCAGGAGAGACAACTTTTCAGACATTCCTGATGAAGGGTTTATGCCTGAGATTCTCCTGTTCCTCCAATGCTGACTGACCTGCAGTGCTTTCACTCTCACTGTTGAAGAGCCTTGAATTGCTGGTTCGACCCTCGTTAGCCAATTGCTTGGAATATTGCTTCCCAGATTATTCCACTATTGAAGCCCATGCTGGGGTCACACATCGGGCAGTGAGAATAACACTGAGCTATGTCTCTTCCATGCTGTACAGAAAAGAAAGCTTAATTCAATCCACTATTCCTGTGTTTCTCTCAGGTGTCCTAGTGGACTAGCATGGGGATGGATGGAAAAGTTGCTTCCACTTTCTAACACACAGCGCATGAGAGAGAGAGAGAGTCAGAGAGGGAGAAAGAGAGAAAGCAACAGAGAGAAACCGAGCTCCCAAGCCCACACCTTGTCCCATCACCGCCACCCTCATGTTCTCCTCCCAATTGACATGGACATCCCATCGATCTCCGTCATGACCCTACTGTGGCAGTAACTGTGTTACGTGAGCTGAAATAGTTAAAATACTCAGCATGCTCACTGTATGGTAGGAAGCTAAAGATGTCTTTTGTCCTGTATTCTGGGAATTATTTTTCATTAAAATAATCTGCTTGAAATTGACTCGGATTTTCATTACCTTTACTTTGAGCTCAGTATCTGCTCCAGGTTTGATTTTATTTGATGTTAAGGAACCAAACAACACCAGGTTATAGTCCAACAGGTTTATTTGGAAGTACAGACTTTTGGAGTGCTGCTCCTTCATCAGGTAGCTAGTGGGGCAGGATCATAGGACACCGAATTTATAGTAAAAGATCAAAGTGTCATACAACTGATGCGATGTATTGAACAAACTGTGATTGCTGTTGTCATTAATCAATAGAATGAGGATGTAGGTTTCAATTGATGGATATGTAAATTACAGTTGATATGTAAATATGTGTGACTGGATACTTGAATATTTAACCCTTGTTTTCACTTAGTTGTGTTTGTGTGAAAACCTCCTGACCTGCTGGTGGCTGGATTACACACAGTCACATTTATCACAGCACCAACCATGTCCCATCCGGCAGTCCTGCATGAAATTGGCTCGCTCAGATGTTGGCCCAGGTTTTGTCACTAAGATAATGTTCTTATCTTTACATGACAAAGTCAGTCAATTTTTAATTCTCACCTGTATGCAGTGTCTAAAGCCAGAGTTATTGTAAACTGGTGCTTGAAGTCATCAAATGTCTACATACTGGAATTGCAAGCTAAGTATCTGTATGAGGGGAAAGGTTGCAGTGTTAATTAATACTGTTCACTGTGGCATGATGCATCAATAATGTAAGACTGGGCACCCAGGAAATTCTATCTGTGATACAAAGAAACTGCAAGGAAACATCTCTTGAACTAGATATGAAAGCAGGAAATGTAGGATACTCGCAGCAGGTCCAGCAATATCAGTGGAGAAAGACACAGAGATAGCCTTCCAGGTCGATGAATTGAATTGAATTTATTGTCCCGTGTACCAAGGCTCAGTGAAAAGCATTTGCCTTGCGAGCAATACAGGCAGATCACAGAGTTAGGTAGCACAGATAAGTAAATAATAGGTAAACAGCAGCAAAAACAAAAACCCAGGTACAGGCGAATGTAGAGGTTGTAGAAAAACATTGCCAGGGTGAGAATGCTGGTGGCCTTTCCTTGACAACAGGCCTGGTAGATGGATTCTATAGATGGGAGGTTGGCCTTTGTGTTTGTCCGGGCTGAGTTCACCACTCTCTGTAACTGTCTCCGATCTTGAATGGTACAGTTGCCATACCAGGTAGTGATACATCCAGACAGAATGCTCTCGATGGCTCACCTATAAAAGTTGGCAAGGGTACTCACCATCATATCAAATTTCCTCAGCTGCCTGAGGAAGAAGAGACGTTTTTGGGCCTTTGTAACCAGTGTGTCCACGTGAAGAGTCCAAGAAAGCTTGTTGTGGATGACCGCTCCCAGGAGCTTGACACTCTCCAATCGTTCCACCTCTGTGCTGTTAATGTGTAGGGCGGCATGAATAACATCCTGCCAAAAGTCAATAATGAGTTCCTTGGTTTTGCCAGCATTGAGAGCTAGGTTGTTCTCAGTGCACCATTTTTCCGAGTCTTCCGCCTCCTGTCTGTAGTCTGTTTTGTTGCCATCTGAGATTCGACCAACTATGGTGGTGTCATCAGTGAACTTGTAAATGGCCTTTGTCATGTATTTGGTGATGCAGTCATGGGTATACAATGAGTACAGTAGGGGGCTGTGTACAAACCCCTGACGGGCTCCAGCGTTGAGTGTTAGTGAGGATGAAATATTGTCCCCAGTCTTCACTGAATGAGGCCTGTGGGTCAGGAAACTGGGGATCCAGTTGCAGAGAGTGGGGCTTAGTCTGAGACCACTAAGTTTAGTAATCAGTCTCCAGGGGATAATAGTTTTGAAGGCTGAGCTGTAGTCAATGAGTAGGATTCTTATGTAACTGTTCTGGGTGTCAAGATGTTCTAGGGAGGAGTGAAGTGACCTTTCATCTAGCCGAGGTTTGCTGGCAGAATTGAGTGTAGTTTTATAAAGGTCAAGCAATGCGGCTTCAGAATGGTATACTGCTGCTATTCAATATCTGTTGTTCTCTATGCCTGATGTGTGTTCATATATTATTGATGCATTGTGTTAGCTATGGACCAATACTAATTAGCATCAGAAACCAATTCCGTCATGTGATGTTTTTTGAATGACTGAGATAAGTCGAATAGCTCATTGAGGGGGAGGTAGAGGGAAATATAGAAGGTTTTGATGACAGGTTGTGTCGAAGTGTGCTGGGAGAAGGCTTGGGAAGAACTAAATACTCAGGTCGGGTTTTGTTTCAGTGTCGATAGACACAATAAAATGGTTCCTGCTACACTAATGGTTTATTCTTAGAAGTATAATGTTTAGTCATTGTCAGAGCATGTTCATCATCCAATGATGCAGTTAGGTGTGTACAGGTCTCCTTGCCTGTGGAGTCAACTCATTAAAATTTAACTGGTTATTGTCAACCACAGACGCTGTGTGGATATGTACTCCCTGGTACTGATCCGTCTACAAGGGAGAAATGTTTCTTCCTATCCATTCAGTCTGTGCCCCTCAGAGCTTTGTATGCCTCAGTCAGGTTCCCTCCCCAGCCTTCTGTGTTGGAAGGATAACAGCCCCAGTCTATCTAGTCTCTCTTCACCACTGAATCGCTCCCAGTCCAGGCAACATCCTGGTGAATCTTTTCCACACCCTTTCTATTGCAATCACGTCCATCCTGTAGTGTGGTGACCAGACTTAATCTCCAGTTGTGGTCCATTCAACATCCCACACAGCTAATGTGTGGCTTATGACCTCCCTTCCCCACCTCTGCCCCAACTTTCTTATTGCTTCCCTACTCCCCCTGCCCTAGGGTAAATAGATCTCCACTCCCATCCTTTTCTCCTCCCACCTCTCTTGCCTTCTCCATTTCTCTCCTGACCTGGCCTGCTCTCTCAGCTTCCACCCTCCCACCACCCGACCCAGCGCTGGCCTCTGACCCACCTGACTCTTACCCCAGTCTCCCCAGCTGCTCCACTGTTGTATTCTACAGGAGAAAACTTGCCATCTGACATGCACATTTTCACACAGAGGGTAGTGCGTGTATAGAACGAGCTGCCAGAGGAAGTGGTGGAGGCTGGTACAATTACAACATTCAAAAGGCATCTGAATGGGTACATGAATAGGAAGGGTTTGGAGGGATTTGGACCCCAAGTGCTGGCAAATGGGACTAAATTAGGTTAGGATATCTGGTTGCCATGGGCGAGTTGGACCGAAGGGTCTGCTTCCGTGCTCTATGACCTCGATGACAAAGTATGTGAGTGCAGTTCTACACCAACATTGCTCTCTCTGAGCATGTGCCATAAAGGCTGGACTTCCTTACCTTTAACACGATTGGCTTCGAAAGTGCTTCATGAAGACGTACAGAAGAACTGTTTGCAGTGGAAAAGCAGGTGGTCAGATATGAAATCACAGAGTCATAGAGATGTACAGCACAGAAACAGACCCTTCAGTCCAACTTGTCCATGCTGACCAGATATCCTAACCCAATCTAGTCTCATTTTCCAGCATTTGGCCCATATCCCTCCAAAGCCTTCCTATTCATTTACCCATCCAGATACCCTTTAAATGCTGTAATTGTATCAGTCTCCACCACTTCCTCTGGCAGCTCATTCCATACATGTACCACCCGCTGCATGAAAAAGTTATCCCTTAGGTCTCTTTTATATCTTTCCCCTCTCACCCTAAACCTATGCCATCTAGTCTGGACACCCACACGCCGGAGAAAAGGCTTTGTCTGTTTATCCTATCCATGCCCCTCATGATTTTATAAACCTCTATGAGGTCACACCTCAGCCTCAGACGCTACAGGGAAAACAGCCTCAGCCTTCAGCCTCTCACTATCCTCCAACTCTGGCAACATCCTTGTAAATCTTTTCTGAACCCTTTCAAGTTTCACAACATCCTTCCGACAGGAGGGAGACCAGAACTGCACACAATACTCCAAACATGGCCTGACTAATGTCCTGTACAGCCACAACATGACCTCCCAACTACTATACTCAGTGCTCTGAGAATACTAAATGCTTTCTTCACTACCTTATCTATCTGAGACTCCACTTTCAAGGATCTATGAACCTGCACTCCAAGGTCTCTTTGTTCAGCAAGACCTTACCATTAAGTGTATAAGTCCTGATCATATTTGCCTTTCCAAAATGCAGCACCTTGCCTTTATCTGAATTAAACACCATCTGCCACTCCTCAACCCATTGGCCCATCTGATCAAGAACCCATTGTAATCTGAGGTAACCTTCTTCGCTGTCCACCACACCTCCAATTTTGGTGTCATCTGCAAACTTACTAACTATATCTCCTGTGTTCACATCCAAATCATTTATATAAATGACAAAAAGCAGTAGACCCAGCAACGATCCTTGTGGTACTCCACTGGTCACAGGTCTCCAGTCTGAAAAACAACCCTCCACCACCACCTTCAGTCTTCTACCTTTGAGCCAGTTCTGTATCCAAATGGCTAGTTCTCCCTGTATTCCATGAGATCTAACCTTGCTAATTAGTCTCCCATGAGGTACCTTGTCGAACGTCTACCTTCATACCAAGCAATATAATCAGCAAGTAATAGACAGAGTTAAGCAATCCCACGGATTAGACCAACAGATTAGACCTAAGCTCTGTAGTCCTGCTAAATCCAGACGTGAATGGTGGCGGATGATTAAACAACTCACTGGAGGAGGAGGCTCCACAAACACCCCCATCCTCAATGAAGGAGGAGCCCAACACATCAGTGTAAAAGGTAAGGCTGAAGCTTTCACAGCAATCTTCAGCCACAAGTGCCGAGTGGATGATCAACTGAGTGTGGCATCAAGGAGCCCTGGCAAAACTGGGATCAATGGGTATCAGGGGCAAACTCTCTGGTGGTTGAAATGATACCTGGCACATAGGAAGATGATTGTGGTTGTTGGAGGTTAGTCATTTCAGCTCCAGGACATCTCTGCAGGGGTTCCTCAGGGTAGTGTCCTAGGCCCAAACATCTTCAGCTGCTTCATCAATGACCTTCCCTCCACCAGAAGTGGGATGTTCACCGATAATTGCAGAATGTTCAACACAGTTTGTGACTCCTCAGATACTGAAACAGTTCATGTTCAAATGCAACAAGATCTGGACAATATCCAGGCTTGGGCTCAGAAGTGGCAAGAAACATTCATTCCAGACAAATGCGAGGCAATGACCATCACCAATAAGAGACAATCTAACCACTGCCCCTTAATATTCAATGGTGTTACAATCACTGAATCCCCCACTATCAGAATCCTGGGGGTTTTCATTGACCAGAAACTCAACAGGACTCACCACATAAACCCAGTCAGCAATGCCCAACCAGCGGCCCCCCATCCCACAATTGAATCTTTTTTAAATTACTGTGTACAACACCTGTTTACATTGCCTCGTTCCTATTAATGGATGGAATGGATCTTTTTATTTGCTCATGGGACGTGGGTGTCACTGGCTGGGCCAGTTTTTATTGCCCGTCCCTAGATGCCCCTTGAGAAGGTGGGGGGTGTGCTGCAGTCCATGTGCTGTGGGTTGACCCACAATGCCCTTAGGGAGAGAATTCCAGGATTTTGACGCAACAACAGGGAAGGAACGGCGATATATTTCCAAGTCAGGATGGTGAATGGCTTGGAGAGGTATATGGGGGTGGTGATGTGCCCATATATCTGCTGCCCTTGTTCTTCCCAATAATAGTGGGTTTGGTTAAGGTGCATGTTAAGGAGCCTTGGTGAATTTCTGCAATGCATCTTGTAGACGGAACACACTGCTGCTACCTAGTGTGTCGGCGGTGCAGGGATGAATGTGGACATGGTGCCAATCAATCGGCTGCTTTGTCCTGGATGGTGTTAAGCTCCTTGAGTGTTGTTGAAGCTGCACCCATCGAGGCAAGTGGGGAGTATTCCATCACACTCCTGACTTGTGCTTTGTAGATGGTGGACAGGCTTTGGGGAGTCAAGAGGTGAGTTAGTCGCTGCAGTATTCCTAGCCTCTGACCTGCTCTTGTAGCTACTGTGTTTATATGGAGCATCCAGTGCAGGGGTGGTCAATGGTCCTATTGAATAAAGGGCAAAGGTTAGATTCTCTCGTGTTGAAAATAGTAATTGCCTTGCACTTATTGGATGCAAATGTTACTTGCCACGCCAGCCCAGGTCCAACAATAATATCAAAGAAATCTTGATAACTCAGTTTCTTTATCTCTCTCTCTCTAGCTGCGTCCAGTGAAAATCAGTGTGGACAAATCGAATTGCAGATGAAAAGTTCATCCCAATGCACAGTTATCCCTATCCCCATCCTTTGGTCGCTGCAGCCTCTCATTCTTGTTCTCAACATTCACTGAGAGATCAATTCAACCGCAAGTTATAATAATCACATTTCACATACATAAGGCCATAACAGGAACAGGAAGAAGCTGTTGAATTTGATCATGACTGATCCAACATTGCTCACGTCCACTTTCCTGCCCTTTCCCCATAACCATTGGTTCCCCGACTGATCAAGAATTTATCTCCACTTTTAACACACACAAGGACTCTGCCCTCACAGCTGTCTGTAACAAGGAGTTCCAAGGACACTCTGGGAGTAGAAGTTCCTCCTCAGCTCAGTATTAAAGTGGCACCCCTTTCTGCTGAGACTCTACCCTCTGGTCCTGGGCTTTCCCATGAGCAGCATGTTACCCCAGATCCACTTCAACCCAAGCGTTAACTGACATGTGACGGTGTTCTACAATCAGGCTGAGTCATACTGAAATGAAACCCAGTACTGACAGGTATTAGTGGCACCATTAAAGAAATCTTGTGCAGGTGATTATTCAGATAGCAGTGATGTACTTAGAGTCATAGAGATGTACAGCATGGAAACTTCCCAACACCATTTCCCTGCTGTTGTTCTAACCTTGTAGCTTCAGGAAAAGGAGCCTGTACCTTTAACATCAGAACAATTGTGACTCAGTTTTAGAACTGAGATCTCATTCATTTGTTGACCAGATTGCAGTAAGTGCTCCCTGCTTTAAATGTGACTGTGAGTTTTCATGATTAGTCTGACGGATGTACCATCCTTCACTAATGAGTTTGACCCCTTCAACAACTCGCGAACTGTGTAATTCTGTCAAAGCACCTGCTTGAAATTGCAGCTTACACAGAAAAAGGGTGTGAAGTTGAAACTGCACTTGATTCTCATCACTGAAGCACAGATCTCGATTCCTCTAACTCACAGAGAAAACCTGGTAACCCTTACTGATCAAATACTTTGTGTTACCGCTGCATCACGCCACACAACCACCGAACCCAGCGCAGCTGAATCAGCGATTCAGGAGATTCCCTTTCCAAAAGGAGTCCAAACACTAATTCTCTCCACAGATGCTGTCACATCTGCTGAGTTTCTCCAGAACTTTCTGTTTATGACTCAGTCAAGATGTCTGGCAGAGGCCTGTCACTAAGGGTTTGGTCTAACCTTTAATGAGATGCTTAGAGACCATGTAGTATCACAATCCAAACACTGATTCTGTCTCTCTCTCTCTCTCACTCTCTTCCCCCCCACCCCCCACCCCCACCCACAGATGATGACAGGCCTCCTGAGGTTTTCCACCACTCTCTGTGTTTACTTCAGATCTCCAGCATCCACAGTTGCCTGATTTTATCGCAGGTTTAATCTTCATTCTGTCCTGGGCATTTCCCATGGGGGTTGGGGGAAGAAACAATTAGTGTCAACACATCAGCTTATGGAGAGAAACAAAAATAACATCAGTTGGTTCTAACAGGATATGTCACATCTCTGGGAGAGGTGGGAGTTGAACCTGCACTATCTCAGTGTCCCTTTCCTGACCACTGTCAGCAACATTGACAACTGTATCGAACCTTTAGCACAGCATTTCTCACACGGTTCATTAAACAGAAACTGAGCCACTGGTGGAAACATTGGGACAGGTGCTCCAAAGCTGGGTCAAAGAATTTGGCACGGTTTAAGGAACAACTTAACGGAGTGAGATAGAGAGGTGCAGGGATTTCGGAAGTGAATTCCAGAGCTCGGTCTCAAGGTGGGTAATTCAAGATGGAGGATGAGAAAAATTTCTGGCTGTAAGAGCAGCTCCTTTTTTTGAGGTATTTTAGATGCTGGAAGTGATTTCCTCGAATTCCAGGAGCAGCAATTACTGTTTTATATGCTGTTGCATTGTTTTGGAAGTTTGGGAAAAAAAGTCAAAACAACAGCAGTTTAAAAGGGAGAAGAGCAGACAAAGGAAGCACACGGTGAGGACAGTGCAGGAGAGAGAGAGAGAAAACCTGCACAGTTACTGCCTTTGCTGTTTGAATTCATGTATCGCTGACATCGGAGTGCATCTGGGAAAATTCACAAACAGTGAAATTCACAACTAATCTTGGAGGAACTGTTGGGTGAAATTCACAGCACAGAATCAGATAAGTTAATTGTTGTTTTAAGTCTGTCCAAGAGAAAGGCTGCAGTAGTGAGGATAGTGGATTCTTTCTTGATTATGTTTTTGGAGATAAGTCTCTTGATTAAACTTAAA
>NC_057730.1:49013423-49014910 GCF_004010195.1 Chiloscyllium plagiosum | reverse complement strand
ATAGAAGCGATGAGGAATTTGCAACAGCAACAGTATATGATGGATGGCAGTTATGGGGGGGGGGGGAAGTCTTAGATACAGTCACATAGATGGGTTAACTCCAGATAGGTTAAGAGAGATAGGTAGCTAGTGCAGGAGTCTTTTGTGGATATATCCATTTCAAACAGGTATGTTGTTTTGAAAAATGTAGGGGGTGATGGATTCTGAAGGGAACGTAGCACAAACAGTCAAGTTTCTGGTATTGAGACTGGTTCTAATGCAACGTGGGGTATGTCGGCTTCCAAGAGATCAATTGTGTTAGGGGATTCTGTAGTCCGAGGTACAGACAGACGTTTCTGTGGCCAGCAGAGAAAAAGCAGAATGGTGTGTTGTTTCCCTGGTGCCAGGATCAAGAGAGGGTGCAAAATGTTCTCACGGGGGAGAGGGGCCAGCGGGAGGTCATTGTCCACATTGGAACCAATGACATTGGAAGGGAAAAGATTGAGATTCTGAAGGGAGATTACAGAGAGTTAGGCAGAAATTTAAAAAGGAGGTCCTCAAGGGTAATAATATCTGGATTACTCCTAGTGCTACAAGCTAGTGAGGGCAGGAATAGGAGGATAGAGCAGATGAATGCATGGCTGAGGAGCTGGTGTATGGGAGAAGGATTCACATTTTTGGATCATTGGAATCTCTTTTGGGGTAAAAGTGACCTGTACAAGAAGGACGGATTGCACCTAAATTGGAAGGGGACTAATATACTGGCAGGGAAATTTGGTAGAACTATTTGGGAGGATTTAAACTAGTAAGGTGGGGGAGGGAGACCCAGGGGCACAGTGAGGAAAGAGATCAATCTGAGACGAGTACAGCTGAGAACAGAAGTGAGTCAAACAGTCAGGACAGGCAGGGACAAGGTAGGACTACTAAATTAAATTGCATTTATTTCAATGCAAGGGGCCTAACAGGGAAGGCAGATGAACTCAGGGCATGGTTAGGAACATGGGACTGGGATAACATAGCAATTACGGAAACATGGCTCAGGGATGGGCAGGACTGGCAGTTTAATGATCCAGGATACAAATGCTACAGAAAGGATAGAAAGGGAGGCAAAAGAGGAGGGGGAGTGGCATTTCTCATTACAGCTGTGCTGAGGGAGGATATTCCTGGAAATACATCCAGGGAAGTTATTTGGGTGGAACTGAGAAATAAGAAAGGGATAATCACCTTATTGGGATTGTACTATAGACCCCCCCAATAGTCAGAGGGAAATTGAGAAACAAACTTTTAAGGAGATCTCAGCTATCTGTAAGAATAATAGGGTGGTTATGGTAGGGGATTTTAACTTTCCAAACATCGACTGGGACTGCCATAGTGTTAGAGGTATAGATGGAGAGGAATTTCTTAAGTGCGTACAAGACAATTTTCTGATTCAGTATGTGGATGTACCTATTAGAGAAGGTGCAAAACTTGACCTACTCTTGGGAAATAAGGCAGGGCAGGTGACTGAG
>NC_057730.1:49006923-49010996 GCF_004010195.1 Chiloscyllium plagiosum | reverse complement strand
GAAAAGATTTACAAGGATGTTGTCAGGGTTGGAGGATTTGAGCTACAGGGATAGGCTGAACAGGCTGGGGCTGTTTTCCCTGGAGCGTTGGAAGCTGAGGGGTGACCTTATAGAGGTTTACAAAATTATGAGGGGCATGGATAGGATAAATAGATAAAATCTTTTCCCTGGGGTTGGGGAGTCCAGAACTAGAGGGCATAGGTTTAGGGTAAGAAGGGAAAGATATAAAAGAGACCTAAGGGGCAACTTTTTCATGCAGAGGGTGGTACGTGTATGGAATGAGCTGCCAGAGTATGTGGTGGAGGCTGGTACAATTGCAACATTTAAGAGGCATTTGGATGAGTATATGATTAGGAAGAGTTTGGAGGGATACGGGCCGGGTGCTGGCAGGTGGGACTAGATTGAGTTGGGATATCTGGTCGGCATGGACGGGTTGGTCCGAAGGGTCTGTTTCCATGCTGTACATCTCTATGACTCTATGGCTCAAAATAAGCAACGACGGAACAATGGAAATCATGGAAGAGGCCAGAGGGAAGAGAGTTGAGAATTCGGAAGATTGTAGGGTGGGAGGAAATTACAGAGGATGGCAAGGGGAGGAGGGGTGGGATTTGAAAACAAAGTGAGAATTTTAAATCTGAGGCATTGACTAACCGGAAATCAGTGGATTTGAGATTAGGTTTGAGATGAGAGGTTTGCAACTGAGGCTCCGACAAGCTCAAGTTTGCAGAGAGTGGAGTGTTGGGTGGGGAAGTGGTGAGCACGGAGTAATCTCATGGGGCAGTAATAAGGATATGGATGAGCGAAGACAAGTGCAGAGATAGGTGTGATTACAGAACAGGCTCAAAGAACCGAAAGGCCTCCCTACACTCCCATGTCTTGTGTTTGTCGTTTAAGTCAGTAGCAATCCCTTTGGACAAATCTGTTTCATTTGAGATAAAATTATTTCCAGGCAGAAGCAATAAGACATAGCAAATGGCATCAAACACAGTTTATTAAACAATAAAACATTCATCCACGTGGGTGGAACTGAAGAAAACTAAACAGATTTATTAACATGAGATATCTTTGAAGTTGACAAACTGCATGAAACCACAACACAACTTGGAAGATATTGCTGTCTTCATTGAAACATTTAATTCTGAGGGATCAGCAACCAGAGGAACTCTGTCAATTCTCTTCTGTAACATGGGATTTGAACACACAGATGGTCTGTGGCAGGGATTAACTATTCCACTCATATCCAGTCATGAAGGGACATTAAGGTTAAACAAGGTCATTGATGTGGAAGGAAGCCTGTGGTTTACACTGGGTTGAGGAATCCTTTGTCTGTCTACTCCTTCTTCAGAGGAAACAGTTTGCCGAGCGCCTCAGCCAGGCCCGCAGAGGCCAACCGGACCTCCCAGTCACCACCCATTTCAGTTCCACCAACCAATCCCTTTCTGACATGAAAACAACGGAAACATATGTCAGGTATAGACAAGATAGATCGAGTGAATCCTTAGAAGAGTATAAAGGCAGTAGGAGTATACTTACGAGGAAAATTAGGAAGGCAAAAGGGGACATGAGATAGCTTCGGCAAATAATGTTAAGGAAAAACCAAAAGGTTTTTACAAATATATTAAGGACAAAAAGGTAACTAGGGAGACAATGGGCCCCTCAAAGATCAGCAAGGGGGCCTTTGTGTGGAGCTGCAGGAGATACGGGAAATACTAAACGATTAGTTTGCATCAGTGTTCACTGTGGAGAAGGACATGGAAGATATAGAATGTAGGGAAATAGATGGTGACATCTTGAAAAATGTCCAGATTACAGAGGAGGAAGTGCTGGATGTATTGAAACACATAAAAGTAGATAAATCCCTAGGACCTGATCAGGTGTACCCGAGAACTCTGTGGGAAGCTAGGGAAGTGATTGCTGGGCCTCTTGCTGAGATATTTGTATCATTGATAGTCACAGGTGAGGTGCCGGAAGACTGGAGGTTGGCTAACGTGGTGCCACTGTTTAAGAAGGGTGGTAAGGACAAGCCAGGGACCTATAGACCAGTAAGCCTGACCTCAATTGTGGGCAAGTTGTTGGAGGGAATCCTGATGGACAGGATGTACATGTATTTGGAAAGGTAAGAACTGATTAGGGATAGTCAACATGGCTTTGTGCGTGGGAAATCATATCTCACAAACTTGATTGAGTTTTTTGAAGAAGTAAGAAAGAGGATTGATGAAGGCAGAGTGGTAGATGAGATTTATATGGACTTCAGTAAGTCTTTCGACAAGGTTCCCTCTGAGAAATTGGTTAGCAAGGTTAGATCTCACGGAATACTGGGAGAACTAGCCATTTGGATACAGAACTGGCTCAAAAGTAGAAGACAGAGGGTGGTGGTGGAGGGTTGTTTTTCAGACTGGAGGCCTGTGACCAGTGGAGTGCCACAAGGATCGGTGCTGGGTCCACTACTATTCACCATTTATATAAATGATTTGGATGTGAGCATAAGAGGTACAGTTAGTAAGTTTGCAAATGACAACAAAATTGGAGGTGTAGTGGACAGCGAAGAAGGTTACCTCAGCTTACAATGGGATCTTGATCAGATGGGCCATGGGCTGAGAAGTGGCAGATGGAGTTTAATTTAGATAGATGCGAGGTGCTGCATTTTGGGAAAGGAAATCTTAGCAGGACTTATACACTTAATGGTAAGGTCCTAGGGAGTGTTGCTGAACAGCTAGACCTTGGAAAGCCGGTTCATAACTCCTTGAAAGTGGAGTTGCAGGTAGATAGGACAGTGAGGAAGACGTTTAGTATGCTTTTCTTTATTGGTCAGAGTATTGAGTACAGGAGTTGGGAGGTCATATTGTGGCTGTACAAGACGTTTGTTAGGCCATTTTTGGAATATTGCGTGCAATTCTGGTCTCCTTCCTATCAGAAGGATGTTGTGAAACTTGAAAGGGTTCAGAAAAGATTTACAAGGATGTTGCCAGGGTTGGAGGATTTAAGCTACAGGGAGAGGCTGCATAGATTACTTATAGTGTGGAAACAGGCCCTTCGGCCCAACAAGTCCACACTGCCCCGCCAAAGCGCAACCCACCCATGCCCCTACATCTACCCCTTACCTACAGTCAGTCGCCTGAGGCGGGAATTGAACCCGGGTCTCTGCTGCTGTGAGGCAGCAGTGCTAACCCCTGTGCCACCGTGCCGCCCAATAGGCTGGTGCTGTTTTCCCTGGAGCGTCGGAGGCTGAGGGGTGACCTTATAGAGGTTTGTAAAATCGTGAGGGGGATGGATAGGATAAATAGACAAGGTCTTTTCCTTGGGGTGGGGGAATCCAGAACTTGAGGGCATAGGTTGAGGGTGAGAGGGACAAGATATATAAGAGACCTATGGATCATATTTTTCGCAAAGAGGTGGTGTTTGTATGGAATGAGCTGCCAGAGGAAGTGGTGGAGGCTGGTACAATTGCAGCATTTAAAAGGAATCTGAATGGGTATATGAATAGGAAGGGTTTGGAGGGATATGGGAAGGGTGCTGGCAGGTGGGACTGCATTGGGTTGGGATATCTGGTTGTCATGAATGAGTTGGACTGAAGGGTCTGTTTCTGTACTGTACATCTCTAAGATTCCATGACATGACCATCCTTGGCATCCTCCAATGCCCCAAAGGACCAAACCACAAATTGGTGGAACAACACCTCATCTTCCACCTGGGCAGCCTACAGCCCGGAGGACTCAACATTGAGTTCTCCAATTTCAAATAACCTCCCTCCCAATCCCCGACTCCCTTCACAGCCCCTCCCCCCTCTCTGCAGCCAACTGGATTCATTCCTCCCATTGACCAATCAGGTTTAGTCTCAACTTGTCTTCACCTATCCCACTTCACCATCCTGCCCCCTGACCTCCCTTTATCTGAAGCTTCCCCCAAAACCCACTCCCAGTCCTGACGATGGGTTACACCCAAACTGTTGATTTCTGTCCCTCCTGATGCTGCCTGCCTTGCTGTGTTCCCCCAGCCTCCTGCCTGTCCCTCCTGATGCTGCCTGGCTTGTTGTGTTCCCCCAGCCTCCTGCCGGTCCCTCCTGATGCTGCCTG
>NC_057730.1:48980554-49006365 GCF_004010195.1 Chiloscyllium plagiosum | reverse complement strand
GCCTGTCCCTCCTGATGCTGCCTGCCTTGCTGTGTTCCCCCAGCCTCCTGCCTGTCCCTCCTGATGCTGCCTGCCTTGCCGTGTTCCCCCAGCCTCCTGCCTGTCCCTCCTGATGCTGTCTGCCTTGCCGTGTTCCCCCAGCCTCCTGCCTGTCCCTCCTGATGCTGTCTGCCTTGCCGTGTTCCTCCTGTTTGTCTACCTTCACCCCAAATGCCAGCCTTTCTTCGAACATTCTTCATTCCAGAGAGGGTCTGTCCGACTGCTGGAGTTCCCCCCCTCCCCATTTCCACCTCCTGGAGGGACCATTTCATTCACATTCCAAATTACTCAAGCTGCTGGTGTCACCATGACTTACTGTCAAATTCTGGTGTAAAATACACACCTTACACTCAGGCTGACTCAGACAGTGAGTAATCCAGTTTGGGTGGTGCAGACTCTCAGCGTCCAGTCATTGTTCCTGAAATGGTGAAGTGCCAGCAACTTCCTGCTTTAATGGGAAACGTAACTTGGAATCCGGAAATGTGAGACAGGAGCAGAAAATGTCAGGTATTTTTTGGGGTGGCGTTGAATGGTGAAAGCCAACAGTGGTTTTCTGGGTCTAAGCCTGTCCGGAGTTGGGGAGGGTTAGGCTGGTAGGGATGGCTTTATTAATGTAGGGACCTCGGTCCTTCATCATTGTCTGATATGATGGGCTGAAGGCCCTCTGTCCAACTGTAAAGTCTCTGATTCCATGGCACAAGTCAGATGTCAGTGACTTGTCAAGCTACAATGAGTGGGGCCAATTTGTCACCAAAGCCTTCTGCCAGGGTTTACAGTGGGTGAGATACACAGCCTTCCCTCTGCCTGGTGTGGTCCTCCTCCCTTTGACCTTGCTGCATCCCTCGCCCTGACCCCGGAGCTCCCGAGGGCATTATCGGAACGCACCCAGCCCCAAGGTGGCGATCCATGGAGGGAGTCATTCATCTGGTGATGGTGCCTTGAGGGAGGCTGGTCAGATAGGCCAGACGGCCTACTCCTGCTCTTATCTCCCATGTTCTTACCTCACCCGGCTAGTGGCTGTATCTCATGCTCCTGAACAACAGGACAGAATGTACGACAGCCAAACAGGCCATTCAGCCCCAAAGGATGAGGCAGATGATGATGGCCCACATGAACTGTCTCCTACCACACCAAACACTCTCAGTGTAACCCTCTCTTCCTTGCCTCCCTCCTGTTTGTCCAGCTTTCCCTTAAACATATCTCGATTGTAAGAGGCAAGTTGCCTTTCTCTTCATATTAGGTAAAAACAAGCACTGCGGATGCTGGAAACCAGATTCTGGATTAGAGTGGTGCTGGAAAAGCACAGCAGTTCAGGCAGCATCTGAGGAGCAGGAAAATTGACGTTTCGGGCAAAAGCCCTTCATCAGGAATACAGGCAGAGAACCTGGAGCGTGGAGAGATAAATGAGAGGAGGGTGGGGCTGGGGAGAAAGTAGCATAGAATACAATAGGTGAGTGGAGGAGGGGATGAAGGTGATAGGTCGGGAGGGAGCGGCGGTGAAGGGGGCCCAGGACCTCCATGTCCTCGGCAGAGTGGGAGGGGGAGTTGAAATGTTGGGCCACAGGGCGGTGTGGTTGATTGGTGCGGGTGTCCCGGAGATGTTCCCTAAAGCGCACTGCTAGGAGGCGCCCAGTCTCCCCAGTGTAGAGGAGACCGCATCGGGAGCAACGGATCCTCTTCATATTTCCATGGGACGCACGCACCTTTGCAAAGCCACCTCATAGTCCATGCACGCACCTCCTCCTGTCCCACGCTCCACATGCCTCCTCTCTAATCACAGAAGCTGATGGGAGATGAACCTCTGTCAGCTCTTCTTGAACAGTGGGCAGTTGCCTCATGTTGTTCTGCACACAGGCACCACTTTGGGGTCTACGGAAAGCGTTGTCACTGCTGGAAATGTGAAGCCAAACTGAAAGCCAGTGGAAGACACCGGGACACAGCAAAACAGTGAAGAGAAGCTCAAAGCCTTTTATTAGGACCTGAATAACCAGGCCGGTTACTCCCAGTGAATGTTCTTTTGGCACAATTTGATCTCTGGGTTCTAGCTCCCAATGAATTTAGATTCAGTTCATGAATCTAGAATTACAAAGGCTGTTATAGGTGACCAGTAAGTTGCCTTTTGGCAGTGTTTATTCACCTGGACAGAAGGTCTGAGTTTAAGTCTCACTTGTCCCGGTGGTATATCGTAACATGTCAAAACAGATTGAGTTATTAAAAATAATTCAGTGGACTTTTACCGAAACAGTCGTAAAAACCCATCAAGTTCACTGTTGCCTTGTAGTGGACGGAAGCCGCCATCATCAGTTGCTAGAATATTTTTCACAGTACACCCCTCCCCAAAGACATAATTTTTTTTGTTTTACTGTAAAAGAATTCAAGCAGTGCAAGTTACCCCACCTCCACCCCAAAGCTGCTGATGATCCTATTATGGCAGGGTGATTCCATCATGACTCATGCTCATAAACTAATATTCTCTCTGTCAAGTGGCCAGTTCTGTCTACAATCCCCCCCTCCCTGGGGAATTAAAAAGTAAATGTATTTCCAGACAATGGGATTCTGTCTCAGAGCATGGAAAGAGCTGCTCACATTTACAAGAAAACTGAAGTGGGTCTTCTTCTTTTGAAGTGAACCCTATTGTGGAAGTGGAGAGAGTTTAGAATCATTTCTGTTCACATTGACTGGAAACGAGCTCTTCAACTGCCGTACATTAAATCATTTACATTAAAAAAAAGAATCTAAACAAATGATTCAAGCCAACCTTGTAACCAGGCAGGAATAGGAGGGGTAAGAGAGTTTAATGGTAACGCCACTCAAATGGTAAACCCCAAGTTCAGGCGAATGATTGAGGGAGACAGATACAAACTCCCCCAGCTGTGGATTTTAAAGCTGAACAAACAAAATTTGGAATTGAGAGATAGTAACCGTGAAACCATCTTCAACTGTCGTTTAAAAATTGCATCTGGTTTGCTAATGCCATTTAGGGAAGGAAGCCTCCTGGCCTCATACCTACTCTGGGCTACATGTGACTCCAGACCCACTGTAAATGTGGTTGACTCTTAACTATCCCCCAAAATGGTTCAGCAAGTCCCTCAGTTCAAGGGCGATTAGGGATGGGTCACAAATGCTGGTCTGGACAATATAATGCATATCCCATAAAAACATAAAAATCATTTAGAAAGTAATAGTTTTGTGTAGACTCACTGGAGCTGTGGGCTAACACCAAGATGACTTGTCCCCACTACCAGAGCAGACAGTTTATGAATGATTCGTTATCTGCAGAGTCTGTACTTTAATGTGAAGAGAAAAAGTTTGGTGTAGAGTTGCATACTTTACTGTTCAGAACAAAGAACAAAGAAAACTCCAGCACAGGAACAGGCCCTTCGGCCCTCCAAGCCTGTGCTAATCCAGATCCTCTATCTAAACCTGTCACCTATTTTCTAAGGACCTATATCCCTCTGCTCCCTGCTCATTCATGTATCTGCCTAGATACATCTTAAACGACGCTATTGTGCCCGCTTCTACCACCTCCACTAGCAATGTGTTCCAGACACCCACCACCCTCTGCGTAAGGAACTTCCCACGTATATCTCCCTTAAAGCTTTCCCCTCTCACCTTGAACCCGTGACCCCTAGTAATTGAGTCCCCCACTCTGGGGAAAAAGCTTCTTGCTATCCACCCTGTCTATACCTCTCATGATTTTGTAGATCTTAATCAGGTCCCCCTGCAACCTCTGTCTTTCTAATGAAAATAATCCTCATCTGCTCAACCTCTCTTCATAGCTAGTGCTCTCAATACCAGGCAACATCCTGGTGAACCTCCTCTGCAACCTCTCCAAAGCATCCACACCCTTTTGGTAATGTGGCGACCAGAACTGTACGCAGTATTCCAAATGTGGCCGAACCAAAGTCATACACAACTGCAACATGATCTGCCGACCGTTATACACAATACTCCATCCGATGAAGGAGTTACTGAATAATTCACATGTGGGGCATTGCATTCCAATTAGTCCAATCAATTTGGAGGTTATGCAATAGTGTTTGATACTTCTCTTGATTTTAATTTACCCCATTCTCACCACATCATTAATTTCTTGCTTTTGTGGTTTTTGCTCCTCTCTCCATCTCTTTCTGGTTACATCTCCTGTTGAAGGATTAGTTTTCTCTCTTGAATGCAGTTCCACTCTCTCGCTGTGAGCAATGCCAGGGAGTGTCAGCAGGTCCCACACAAACCTCTTGGCCCACACATAGACTCAGGCCTTTACACGTGCAGGGAACCTTGGGCAATTCTCTCTTTCTGAACTAATGAGGTTCCACTCCAGCGGAAATGTCATTTCTGCTGGCCCAACTAAATCAGCATAGGACTTAGATACCAATGACCCAGAGTTTCCACACGGAAGGTAAGCTGGAGATATCACTGATGAACCCGTGGAAATCCTGAAACATTTACTCCGTGGGATACCCAGAACTGTTTAAACATCCATTTGACAATTCCCCTGGCCCCAGGGATCCTGTGAAAGAAGTTCCTGACTCTGAGCTGGGTTCAAAACTTTCAGACCATTTGGTCTTACTTAGCTGGACAATTAGCCAGTGAGAGGTGGGGGGTGCTGAAGAAAAGACAGCTGGACTTCCACAACAGACCCAACTTCAAAAGGAGAGGACCACGACAGTTTTCTGTTGGATTGTGTTCGATCTGATGATGCTGCAGTGGTATTGGTCATAACGGAGAATGGGTATCGAGAGAGAGAGAGAGAGCAGGGTCACCAGGCGAGGGGAGAGGTTGAGAAGGAGAATCTTTCTTGGTAGCCTCCCTTGGTGGTACCATCGCTCCAAAGGTCAGACACCCCTGCCCCATATCCAGTGTCCACTTCTGGGATGAAAGATGTAACATTCGTATTGGACTTAATCTCTGTTTCTCTCTCCACGGAAGCTGCCAGACCTGCTGAGTTCCTCCAACACTTTCTGCTTTTTATATTGTAGCTGGGATGAAAGGATTAAGGGGGTGGACAAGAGGTTCAGAAGTTTGGGCTTGTTCTCATCGGAGATTGGAAGAATGAGAGATGATCTTATTGAAGTAAGAAGACCGGAAGGGTACAGGGTGGATGCAACAAGGACTGTTCCCTTGTGTGGGAAACTGGATCCCAGGGGACCCCATTGAAAAATAAGGGCTCTCCCACTGAAGCCAGAGATTAAGAAACATTTTAAATCTTGAGGGTCATTGGCGATGTGTTTATTTTGCCACCAGAAGCTTAACCCTCAGACAGTCTCAATGCCCATGGCGTCACTGCCAATGGAGCTGCTGGCATCAGAGAGTAGGACGAGTTAAAGGATTTATTTTCAACCGTTTCAGCTTGATTCCAATCAAATGGCACCGGGATCACAGTTTCGCACACCCCCGGCACCTCCAACGTCCTACTCTCAATCCCTTTGCTGCCTCCCTCCCTCTCACTTTGCCCCTCCATCCCTGGGTACCACTCACCAGGCAATGTGACAATTACCACAATGGACGGGAGTGGGCATCAGACAGCCAACCATCAGTGGCACCATGTATGGGGTGGAGTGGGCACCAACTTCCAGTTTTAGTCAAACATCAATCACGTTTTCACATCTACAGTTCTCCGAGCGAACTTCAAGGAAACAGCACTTATTCCTTGAATCATTTGAGCCCATAAGATATAGATCTTCCTTTCAATGATGTTACCATTTTCACTTTCATCCTCTCTGACCATAAATTACTCACAGGCCAACTCTGTACAGATAATCCTCAGCCTGTTTTTATACGTGGCCATTTCACTGGAGCATTCCAGGCTGGGAATCTTTGCTTCTGTTCAGCTGTCTTTCTTAAAGACTAACCAGGCTCCGTAATGCAGTCACCCTGAAACACAGGGGGAGTTTCAGGCTTGTTTATTGAGAAATTACAACTGATTTTAGAGAAGCCAACAGAGTCTTGCTTTAGATTCTATTGTTTGAACTTGTCTTCACAGGTTGAAGCTATTGACGGATTAAAACAAATCAGACTCAAAATCCAAAATGCTGAAACAGGTGGTTACCACTGAGGATTAGAAAAATTGAAACATAAACAGAAACAGTTGGAAAAACTCAGCTAGTCTGGCAGCACCTGTGGAGAGAAATCAGAGTTAATGTTTTGGGTCAAGTGACCCTTTTTCAGAACAGATCTAGAAAACTCTATAAGGCATGAGGGATACTAATTTTGCTGCAGATGGTTTGCTATTTTAATCATGTACACAACCGCACATCACATGCACACACATGGACATACAAACACATATACAGACATGCATTCACAGATACACAAACACTAACATGCATGTACACAGACACACATGGATGCACAAACAGGCACAAGCACAGATAGACAAACACACGTGCACTCATTTCTGAAGAAGGGCTTATGCCCGAAACATCGATTCTCCTGCTCCTCGGATGCTGCCTGGCCTGCTGTGTTTTTCCAGCACAACATTTTTCAACTCTGGTCTCCAGCATCTGCAGTCCTCACTTTCTCCCAGACGTGCACACAGAAAGTCACATAGATACATAAACATACAGACACACATGCACAGATAGATACACATATAGATACATTGACACACACACACATTCACACACACAGACACAACACACACCGATATGCATATATATATATAGATACACACACATAATCAAACAGTCACATGGATACACAAAGACACACAGAGACACATGCACACACAAGGGCATACACTGATACACAAACATTCAGATACACATACAGGCACACGCAGTCAGACGGATGCACACACAGACACACCCACACACACCCGCATCAACACCCACACACACACCCACACACATGTACGCACACCCGAGCACACACACACAGACACACAAACAAAAAACCAAAACTGTCATACGCTCTCACGTGTTGCAGCCCTTACCGCTACCATCCCATTCTCCCATCACAGAATTGATACAGCACAAAAGGAGGCCATTCTGTCCATTGTGTCTGTGCTGCCCCTTTAAATTAGGGAATCCCTTCATGCCATTCTCCCGCCTTCCCTCTCTAAAGCTGCCCAATTATTCCTTTTTAAATAACCACCAAATTCCATTTTTAATAGCTGGTGGAAGTTACTTCCACCACTATCTCAGGCCGCACATTCCACATCCCAGTCAGTCCCAGCGAGAGAGAGATTTCCTCATTGCAGGATTGCAAAACAGTGTGGGATCCTGCAACTATAGGCCCTCACTACAGTTCTACATGGATCCAGATAAGAGTGCGTTTCTTTGCTTATTTTTATTGACCCTTGACCCTTGAAAGAGTGCGATCAGATCAAACTGACCCCATTTCTCTGCAGGTGGAAGTTGTCAGTCTGGTGTCCCTTAGCCACAAATAGCACCCAACTGAGAAACCCCCAGCCCTGAGAGGCCAACCTCTGGGATTACAGCTGATGAGTAACTCACACACAGTTCTCAGTGGAAAACACCTGTTTCAGCCTTTCGGATTTTGTGTCTGATTTGTTGTTAATCTGCCAATGGCTTCAACCTGTGAAGACATGTTCAAACAATAGAATCTAAAGCAAGACTCTGTTGGCTTCTCTAAAATCAGTTGTAATTTCTCAATAAACAAGCCTGAAACTTCCCCTGTGTTTCAGAGTGACTGCAGTACCGAGTCTGGTCTTTTGAGCAACTGGCTGTTATCAGGGTGAGGCCCACCCTAGATTTCGTAGAAGCGAAAATTCATTCGTGTGGGTGACCAGGTTTGAAGCCTCAAGAATGCTTGCCATCTTAGTTACAGAGGAACTGGAGTAGGCCATTCAGCCCCTTGAGTCTATCCCAGTACTCAATCTGGTCATGACCTGAATGCCTTTTCCTCAGTCCCACTTCATTCTTATTTCAAACTTAAAAGATACTTGTTCTTTCCCATACAAATCCAAGGCCCTATCCCCATTAAATGCCACCCACAACACCAGCCTCTGCCTTCATTGTTACAGCATTTTAAGTATGAATGATACGTAAATATCTCAAGCTCAGAGGAAAAACAAGGTACTAAACGAGACTTAAGGGAGGAGATTCCAGGATTTTGACCCAGCAGCAGTGAAGGGACCACAATATATTTTCAAGTCAGGATGGTAAAGGGGTTTGGTGGGGAACTTGAAGGTGGTGATTTTCCCATGTATCTGCTACCCTTGTCTTTCTAGATGGAAGTGGTTGTGTGTTTGGAAGGTGCTGTCTAAGGATTTTCGGTGAAATTCTGCAGTACATGGAGGGAGTGGATAGTACCAACCACATTTGACCACGCTGGCTGCTGAGGGAAAGCTGCATTCCCTGCAGTAAGTGGGCGGAACACCAGAAGAAGAATCTTCCCCCTCTAAAGAAACTTGAAAGGGTTTCAGAGAATATTTACAAAGAGGTTGCCAGGGTTGAAGGGTTTGAGGTATAGGGAGATGCTGAATAGGCTGGGGCTGTTTTCCCTGGAGCGTCGGAGGCTGAGGGGGTAACCTTATAGAAGTTTATAAAATCATGAGGGGCATGGATAGGATAAATGAACAAGGTCTTATCCCTGGGGTGGAGGAGTCCAGAACTAGAGAGCATAGGTTTAGGGTGAGAGGGGAAAGATATAAAAGAAACCTAAGGGGCAACTTTTTCACACAGGGAATGATGTGTGTATGGAATGAGCTGCCAGAGGAAGTGGCAGAGGCTGGTACAATTACAACATTTAAAAGGCGTTTGGATGGGTTTATGAATAGAAAGGGTTTGGAGGGATATGGGCCAAGTGCTAGCAAATGGGATTAGATTAATTTAGGATATTGGTCAGCATAGATGGGTTGGACTGAAAGGTCTGTACATCTCTATGACTCTATGATTATAAATATCGTCGTGCGCCTCCTTTTGGTTCGGTCTGGAATGACGCAATTGCTCATCAGCCATGTGGTTGTCATCTCGACTGCTGGATCATAGACACCGGCTTTGACAGAACACTGAATGAAAAGGGAAGGTATTGAAAATAGAGCAGTTATCATCACGAAATCAGTTACAGTATAATTTGGCTAATGGCAGCAAATATTCTTCAGGATGGAGGGTATAGTGATTGGAACAAGATCAGCCAGGTGAACCACACAGAATAGGAGTTCCCCGATTGGGGCTGTTTACCGTGACCAATCAGGGAGTCCTGGCTGACAAATATAAACATGGGTTCTATTCATTCTGAGTCAAGGACACTCTATGTGTACATAAAGGGTGACTTGGTGATGGGAAACCGGCCTCTGCAGAGTTATTTCAGAGAGGAGGTCAGGGTGAAGTAGCACACCATCCAGTTTTTGAGATACATGCTCGTTAAACTCCCTCCTCATCTATAGTGGGAAAGCAGATCCTTCAGTAGTGGGTGGGGGTGTGTGGACGGGGGGTTGCTGTGTGTGGGCATACAACATTTAAAGACATTTGTATAAGTACACAAATAGGAAAAGTTTGGCGAGATGTGGACCAGGAGCAAACAGGTGGGACTAATTTAGTTTGGGGTTATGGTCAGCACAGACTGGTTGGACCAAAAGGTCTGTTTCCATGCTGTATGAGTCTATGATTGACTCTGGGGAAGTTGATTGGTCCGTCTCATGACTTTTTTGGAGATAAGGAGGGCACTCAACCGAGAGGCGGGGTATCCCACTCCCTTCCCACTTCCAACAGAATTAAATCTGGACTGGAAAAGCCCATAGCCAGAGATCCACACCCAGCGTGAGTCGAGGTGCTCACGTGGGCAATTTAAGACCAACATTAGGGCATCCATCCCAATGCCTGATTGAGGGTTCTGGCATTGGGAGGAGGGGGGTGTGAGTGTGGCTCAGTGTCCACCCTATGTCTCATGCTGCCAACCACCCCTCCCTTTACTCCACATACCTTGCCAACACTGTCTCACCAATCCTCTCCCGCCAGTCTCACCCCCCCCACCTGGAGATTCTCTTCAATACTGGACCCTCTAGGAGCTGGCCATTTCCACCAATGGGCATTATCCAATCCCCAGAACACCTGGCCCTCCCCTTCCCTCCCCTCCCCCCCCCAGTGACACGAATCAGCCCAGATCCAGCCTCTGACTGGATCTCGGTTGTCCTTGATCTCAGAAAAGCCCATGGGTGAGTGTGGCCAATGGGAGCAAGGCCTTGCTCAGAGCCAGTGACAGCCACCAGGTGAGACCCAACCCCATCACCTCAACCTCCCCCATTGGATCACTCTGTCTGTGGGTCTCAGCACTCCTCTCTGATCTGTGAGTGTGTATATGTCTGTGTTTGTATGTGTCTGTGTACGTGTGTGTGTGTATAAAAATGTGTTCTCTGTACACATGTCTGTACATGTGCATTTCCATATGAATAAGTACATGTGTAAATTGTGTGTACATCATGTGTGCGTTTATATGTGTGTGTACATACATATTTGTGAGTATGTGCACATGGTATGTATATGTGTATGTATGTACCTATATGTCTGTGTGTATATGTGTGTGCACATTGTGTGTACATCTATATGACTACATACATATGTGTGTACGTATGTGTGTGTACATGTGCTTGTGTACATTTATGTGTACATGAGTTTTTATATGTGTGTTTGTTTGTGTGTGTGAGTCTACCTTGTGTGTGGTTTGAGTGTCTGTGTTTGTGTGTGTATTTGTGCTGTGTGCGTGTCTTAGTCTGGGTGTGGCAGGTAAGGAAGAGAAGCTAAAAGCAAATTGTAAACTTGTCATAATAAACATTTCAAAGTATTTGTAACTAAACTGCTCAGAGATAAGGAAACTGGGCTTATCGCAAGTACAAAATACCTGCTTTGCTGCATTCTAAATGTGAGGCTTATGGTGAAATGAGACTAACATGAAAATCTCCTTCTTTAAATGGACTGTGGTCAAATACACTGTAACATATTACATTGCAGGTTAATGGGCCATTTAAAAACATTAAGGGGATTTGGCCATTAAAATTTTCACTGCCTCCTTCAGGGCTGTCTACAATTATGTTTCCAATATTTGTACAGAAGGTGATATCATTACTGTTTGACGTATTAATCCTGAGACCCAGGTAATGCTCTTGGGACCTGGGCAGATAGTGGAATTTGATGAAAAAAAAAACTGGAATTAAGACTCTAATGATGACCATGTGTTGATTTTCAGAAAACCCAACTGTTTCACTCATGTCCTTTAAGGAAGGAAACTACCATCTTTACCTGGTCAGGCCTACATGTGTCTCCAGACCCACAGCAATGTGATTGGCTCTTAACTGCTCTTTGCCCTTGACTCTTGGCTTTAAGTCTTGCCCTCTGGGCAATCAGGTGCAGGCAATAAATGCTGATCCAGCCAGTGGTGCCCATTTCCCATGAATGAATGAATAAACGTTGTAACATGTTTCCCCCAACTCCATTTGTACATCCACTCCCAAACACAATCGATATTTTAAGAAGGTTCAAGGCACTGGTGCTCAGGAAATTGCTATGTAAATGCAAGCTTTGTTTTAAAAAAGTTGTTTTCAAGCAAACTGAAAAGGCCAGCATAAATGAGACACAAACTTTACTTTTTGCTTTCCATGCCACATGCAATGCAGAAATATGTCAAGCACGTTATGTTCACAACTTGCCCCAGAATCAAAGGTAAAAACAATGACTGCAGAAGGGCTTTTGCCCAAAACGTCGATTTTCCTGTTCCTCGGATGCTGCCTGACCTGCTGTGCTTTTCCAGCACCACACTACCCCAGAGTCAAAGGTAGACAAGCAGGAGGCTGGAAGAACACAGCAAGCCAGGCAGCAGCAGGAGGTGCAGAAATCGATGTTTTGGGTTTAACCCTTCTTCAGGACTGGGGGTAGGTGTGCGAGGAGCTGTAGAGGCAGGGTGGTGAGGCAGGGATAGGTGGAGACAGGTAGAGGGTATGACCTAGAAGAGAAAATGAGGTCTGCAGATGCTGGAGATCAGAGATGGAAATGTGTTGCTGGAGAAGCGCAGCAGGTCAGGCAGCATCTAGGGAACAGGAGAATCGACGTTTCGGGCATTAGCCCTTCTTCAGGAAAGGGTATGACCTAGTTGGTCGATGGGAGGAGCGAATCCAGTAGGTGGCTGAGAATAATGGAAGGGAGGGGGAGGGGCTGGGAAGAGGGTCGGGGGATGGGGAGGGAGGTTATTTGAAATTGGAGAACTCAATGTTGAGTCTTCCGGACTGTAGGGTGCCCAGGCGGAAGATGAGGTGTTGTTCTTCTCAATTTGCGGTTTGGTTTGTTATGGCAATGGAGGAGGCCAAGGATGGTCATGTCAGAAAGGGAGTGGGAAGGGGAATTAAAATGGGTGGTGACTGGGAGGTCCAGTCAGCCCCTGCGGGCCCGGCTGAGATGTTTGGCAAACCATTCCCCAAGTTTACGTTTGGTCTCCCCAGTGTTGAGAAGACCACATCGGGAGCACCTGATGCAGTATACTAGGTTGAAGGAGGGGCAGGTGAACCTCTGTCTCACCTGGAGGGACTGTTTGGGGCGGGTGATGTTGTACAATGTCAAAGTTATCAACAGCAGACAAAAGAAAAATTCTCACCTAACCAGCTGTTTCTAAAGTGCAGTCTGACAAAGGCGCTTTAGGCATTTATGAAAATTCTCACACCAAATTAGCTCAACCACCACATAATTAGTTCTAAGAAAGCAATTGAAATTCTCTCTTGTAACATTTCAAATCCCACCACAGAACTGACTTCAATCCTGGCCTTGATTCAAATACACTCGAGTTAGCAAAGTGCAGAGTTAGATTTCGGATTTTTTCCAGTGAGTTCAGGTTGGTTTGTGCTGAGTTGAGGCTGTTGAGTGGACATTGACAAGAGACTAAAACAAAAACCACTGCAGATGCTTGAGTCCAAAATAGACAAGCAGGAGGCTGCCTGGTTTTCTGAGTTCTTCCAGCCTCCTGCCTGTCTATATTGGATATAGGCAGGTTAGTGAAATTGGACTGGTTAAATACCTCGGGTTGTTAAGTGAGTTCAGGCTGGTTAGTGATGAATTTGGGCTGGTTAATGGATTCAAGCTTGTTCGTGAACCTTCAGTGGTTAAATAACGCAGATATATTAGTGTATTCAGGTTAGATAGTGATGGATTAGGCCTAGTTGGTGGTGAATTCTGGTTGATTCATGATGAGTTTCGGCTGGATTAGAGGAATGAGAGCTGTTTAGTGAAATCAGACTGGTTGAAAGAAAGCTTAGGTTGTTTTGTGAACAGGGGCTACTTACGGTACCTGAATTGGTTAGTGAAAGTGGTTAATTTTAACCTGTTGCCACATACCCACTATTCCCAGTAACTAGGTGGCGTTTTTGAAATTAATCTCACTCTGATGTCAAGATTGAAAGAGTTCGGTGGAAACCTTACATTAAGCAGAACAGCAGTCTGTCTTTAATTGTTCCAAACCCAGAACAATTATGAGGGAGTGTTCCTTGGAGGGTGGGAATATCATTAATGAAATTGGAGGCTGATTCTACCAGTTCACTCGCTATTGACTGAGCTGGGTTAACGTTTGAGATTTTCCTCATCAGCCTGTTCAGAGATGAGAGGACTTGAACCTGGCCTTCTGACTCAGAGGTGGGGGCACGACCACCAAACCACAAGAGCCCTACTGGGTTAACATTGTTGTTGTTTGTAACATTGTCGACACATTTCCAATTCCCACATCAGCCAGAATGAACATTCACACCGCCACCCAGCTGTCACACTGGGATTCTTGGCTGAATGTCAGGAATCAATTAGCTTTATATTCCTGCTGAAACTCTGAAAGTGAATCATTTGATACAACAGCACAGATGGAAGCTATGTGCTTCATTGTGCATATAACCGCTGAGCTGGAAGGATAGGCAGCACGGTGGCTCAGTGGTTAGCACTGCTGCCTCGCAGCACCAGGGACCTGAATTCAATTCTGTCCCCAGGCCACTCTCTGTGCAGTGTTTGCACATTCTCCCCACCTGCATGGATTTCCTCCGGGTGCTCCAGTTTCCTCCCACAGTCCAAAGATGTGCAGGATTGGCCATGCTGAAATTGCCCACTGTGTCCAGGGATGTATGGATTAGCCATGGGAATTACCGGAGTAGAGTAGGAGGTCAGTCTGGGTGCAATGCTCTTCAGAGGGGTGGTGTGGACTTGATGGGCTGAATGGCCTGTGCCCACACCGTAGGGATTCTATGAACTGCTCTTTCCCAGTCACCTGGCAATCGTTTCCTTTTCAGGTATTCATCGAGTTCCCTTTTGAACGTTAGTGCCCCTGTGACCAACACCCTTCACAACACAACGTTCCAGCTCACAGCAACCAACTCTGGGAAATGTGGAGGGAACACCTCTCGTTCGGGTCTTCAACAAATTCAAAAGCAGGATCTCTTGATAATGGGCTTTCAACCCAAACCTGATCCCGATGGAAACTCTACACCAGAGCTGAAGCATTTGGTTTTTTTTCCCACATAACTGGGTCTCCCATGGTGACGGTAAAGGAACCAGAAAAATAAAGGTGGTGCACATTGCATTCAACAATAAAACAGACTGTTGGCCAAGTTTTCCAATTAACGTCAGAATCCTTCTCCCAGGCAAGGAAATATTACCTGTTTAGCTTGGTCCAACTTTCTAGTTGATTTTCCAATGTAAGATTTCTGTCAGCTCATGAATCTTTGAAGGAAACATCCAAGAAAATTTGTACAGAAGCCTTGTTACCTTTGTACGGCACAAACTGCCACACTCTGGAAGCCAAGATGTGGAGGAGGCGGTGTTGGGCTGGGGTGGACAAAGTTAAAAATCACACAACACCAGGTTATAGTCCAATAGGTTTATTTGGAAATACAAGCTTTCAGGGCACTGCTCCTTCGTCAGGTAGCTATTGGGACAGGGTCATAGGCCACCAGATTTATAGTAAAAGATCAAAGTGTCATACAAGTGATGCAATGTATTGAACAAACCTAGATTGCAGTTACGTCTTTAATCACTTAGAATGGGGCTGCAGGCTTCAATTAATTAATATGCAAATCCCAGAACTTCTTTCAAGTCACAGTCCCGAGATAATTTAAGATTTTACAAAAAAAGGTGACATCTCGGCTCAGACAATGCATTAAAGGTGTGAGGTTATAATCTGTCGGTGTCCCAACCTTGAGTCAGACATGGTTCTATTTCTAAAGTAAATTCTGTGCCCTATGATCCTGGTGTTGTGTAATTTTTAACTAAACGTAGAACCCCCGTATCCGCGGATTGGGTTTCCATGGTTTCAGTTATCCGCGGTTTACCACAGCCTGAAAATATTACGTGGAACATACCAGAAATAATTCCAGGGGGCTGCCAGGGAGATAAATTTCCCATTTAACTGATAAGGTTCTCTACAATCTGTGGTTTCAGGCATTCACAGTAGGTCCTGAAGAAGGGCTTATGCCCGAAACGTCGATTCTCCTGTTCCCTGGATGCTGCCTGACCTGCTGCGCTTTTCCAGCAACACATTTTCAGGTCTTGGAATGTATCAACTGTGGATACAGGGTGGGGGGGGAGGACACCTGTTTTCCAGGAAGTGAGTTTTTTTTAGATTTAGATTTTATTATCATGTGTACTGAAGTACAGGAATACAGTGAAAAGTGTATAATGTCGCTACACATGGTGCCATCTTAGGTACACATACCTGGGTACAGAATCTTAAAGACAAGGTAAAAAGAAAGAATAAAGTTAAGAGTTAAACATCGCAGTCATTATAGTGTGGTGAAAAACATACAAAATAGGGTTAAAAGTTACACGTTACACACCTTCTTAGTTTTAAGTAGAAAATAAAGAAACAACTCTGAAAGTTCAAACATTACGGTCTTTCTTAACTGCTTAGCCACAATGGGACTGCACTTTGAGGGATTACTTCAGCACCAGAAGTCCATGCTGGAGTTGAGATTTCCGGGAATGTCTCGGTTATTAAATGGGTAAGCAGCTAAGAATAGTCCAGTGAGGGTAGGAAGGCAGGGGTGGTATGTCTGTTGGGTGATGAGGTAGGTTAGTTTGGAGTTGTGCTGGGTGGGCGTGTGTGTGGAGAGAGAGTGTTGGGAAAGCCGGGAAGGAGTTGTATTCTCAGCAGGCAGTCATGGGTAATAAGAGGAGTCAGGGGCCAAGGTGGGGTCGAGTGTCGGGGGATTCGGGTGACAATTCTGGGATCTGTGACGTTGAGGGTTGTGACGCTCAGTTAGGGGTCCAGGGAAGTCGGTTGTCCGAGGGCAGTTTGGAGAGTGAGTGGGGGCAGAGACGGGGCTGGGGTCAAGGCGTTCAAAGGGGGAGTCAGAGAGGGTCAGTGTGAGTGATCAATGGTCCAGGTGCACAGGAAGCCATGACTTTGGGATTTTTCCATTGATCATTTCCTTGGGTACCTTTCCAGGTAAATAAGTCAAAATTGTCCCTGGTTTTAACCCAGAGCTGGAGACCTTTTTTCAGGAAACAGGGAAAGTTCAAACTTCCTGGGCAATTCCCAGAGAGTCATGGTTCTGGAGGTGCCAGGGTCCCAATGTGAACCTTGTGTATGTCTCATCTCTGACTGTCCAGAAACCCCAGGATCTGAACAGTTCACTCTTTTTGCTTCCCAGTACTTGTTTCACACTCACTGAATTTTTTCTCATTTGCATGCCAGCCATATATTCTAAATTAATCTAATCCCATTTGCCAGCACTTGGCCCAGATCCCTCCAAACCCTTCCTATTCATATACCCATCCAGATGCCTTTTAAGTGCTGTAATCGTACCAGCCTCCACCACTTCCTCTGGCAGCTCATTCCATACAAGCACCACCCTCTATGTGATAAAGTTGCCCTTTTAAATCTTTCCCCTCTCACCTGAAACCTGTGCCATCTAGTTCTGAACTCCCCCACCCCAGGGAAAATATATTGTCTATTTACCTTATCCACATCCGTCACGATTTTATAAACTTCTATAAGGTCATTCCTCACCCACCAATACTCCAGGAAAAACAGTCCCAGCCTGTTCAGCTTCTCCCTGTAGCTCAAACTCTCCAACCCTGGCAACATCCTTGTTAGGTGAAAGTTTAATTCAATAAAATCTGGAATTATAAGGTAGCCTCATGGTGATAGCACGGTGATTGTTGTGAATATTCATCTCGTTCACTAGTCAATTTCAGGCAAGGAAATCTGCTCCAACCCCCACCTTGTCTGGTCTGGCCTACACATGACTCCAGAACACCAGCAATGCTGTTGACTCTTAATTGCCCTCAGAAATAGCCTAGAGGAGCAACAAAGGAAAAGAATATTTTGATTAGGGCGTCATGGTGGCTCAGAGGTTCGCACTGCTGCCTCACAGTGCCAGGGATCCAGGTTCGATTCCAGCTCTGGGTGACAGTCTGTGTAGTGTTTGCATGTCCTCCCCGTGTCTGTGTAGGTTTCCTCCGGATGCTTCAATTTCCTCCTAAAGTCCAAAGATGTGTACATTAGATAGGTTGGCCATGCTGAAATTGCCCATAGTGCCCAGGAGATGTGCAGGCTAATTGCATTAGTCATGGGAAATGCAAGATTAGGGTCATGGGATGGATCTGGATGGGATGCTTTCCAAAGGGTCGGTGTGGATCCGATGGGCTGAATGGGCTGCTTCCACACTGTTGGGATTCTGTGGTTGGTTTTGGTGAAGAAACTGATTTGATTGGTGGTCTTTGTGGATTGTTTCTTGTCAAACTCGTTTTCCCACTTTCTGTTGGAGAGGTTGTGAAACAAACTATGAAGATGTTGAGCAATGACCCTTAGAGGTGCCATTGTCTGAGCGATACTCCCACACTCAGTACTGTGGCTGTCGCACTGTCACTCTGCTGTACCTTCCTGGTTGCTTACCCAGTGACTTTCAGAATGCGCCTCTTGACATTGTCAGCACCCTGAGCTGCATTTACAGCTTATACCGAACTTCCTGGTATTGGTAGTACTAAATATAAACATAATCGTTCACATTACTAGCATGCATGTACTATTAGCCATATTCAACTGAAAGAGTTTGGAACTTGACCGTTGCAAGAAAAACACCTTTCATCTTGCAGCATTGTGACATGACAGATCTGCGTTGTTTCTTAAAACAGATTAGTGGAATGTCTATAGAGTCAGGCAGGAACAGTAGCTCTCCAGTGGTCCTGTCCTACAGTTGTTAGGCCATAGGCTTCACCCAAAAATCCCCCTCAACCCTCTTTAGATACTGTCTATTCTCCTGGGAGAGGCAAAAAAAACCACTCAGGTCAAAAACTCCAAGCTGATTAGAGAACAAATGAAAAGCTCTGAAAAATTCTCCAATCCCTTGAGGCAAATGAAACGTGTTGAGGAGATGACTAAGACTATGTCTTATATTTTTAACAACTGGCTACTTTAAAGGCTTATACTGACTCAACAGCCACTGCACAAGGTGCATGTTTTTGTGGAGAAAATGTACAATTTGCTCGATAACTCGCTGGGACAGCATTATATAGAAGTAATATATAACACACATGGCAGTCAAATCTGACTCCATGACACCCTTACTAACAAGTTAATAATGGAGTCTGCATTAACCCAGCTTGGTGTGGGCTGTGATGGATAGCGTCCTTGTGCAGAGATTGACTGTCCAAAGAAGGACAGTCAGGGTGTTGCTTATACTCTGTCAGTGCCATTTTCAACCATCTATCCTATGCTCCTTACTTCACACATCAGGACTTGTGTTTAACTGTAGGATGGACACTGCTGACCCTGAGTTAAAAGGAACATTGTTTGCTGATTGGCTTCTTCTGGCTGCTCCTTACTTTCGATGAGTACCATGAGTTTAAAACTTTGATTTAAACTTCGTGAAATCATTGAGGGTTGGCATTGATTATAGAGTCATTGAGATGTACAGCATGGAAACAGACTCTTCGGTCTAACTCATCCATGCCTACCAGATATCCCAACCTAATCTAGTCCCATTCACCAGCACATTTACCCTCTAAACCCTTCATATTCCTATACTCACATGCTCTCACTTTAAGGGCACATTTCTTTTTCATTCTTTTGCAGTATGCAGGCGTCGATAGAGTATTTATCCCCCGTCCCTAGTTGCCCTTAAGAAAGTGGTGGTGAGCTACATTCTTGAACTGCTGCTGTCATCTTGCTGTCCACTTGACCCACAATGCTGTGAGGGAGGGCAGATTTTGATAGATCATCACCATTTGACATTCAGTGGCACCACCATCATTGAATTGTCCACCATCAACATCCTTGGGGTTTCCAGTGACCAGAAAATCAACTTATATAAATACGGTGGCTCCAAAAGCAGGTCAGAGGTTAGGAATACTGCGACAAGTAACTCACTTCCTGATTCCTCAAAGCCCGTCCACCATCTACAAGGCACAAGTCAGGAGTGTGATGGAATACTCCCCACTTGCCTGGATGGGTGCAGCTTCAACAACACTCAAGAAGCTTGACACCATCCAGAACAAAGCAGCCCGCTTGTTTGGCACCACATCTACAAACACCCACTCCCTCCAACAACAAAACCCAGCAACAGCAGTGTGTACGATTTACAGGATGCACGGCAGAAAATCACTAAAGATCCTTAGGCAGCATCTTCTAAACGCACAATGACTTCCATCTAAAAGGATAAGGGCAACAGATATATGGGAGCACCACCATCTGCATGTTCCCCTCCAAGCCCCTCATCATCCTGACTTGGAAACATACTGCTGATCCTTCACTGTCGCTGGGTCAAAATCCTGGCATTCCCTCCCTGAGGGTGTTGTGGGTCCACCTACTGCACATGGACTGCAGCGGGTCAAGAAGAAGCTCACACCCACCTTCTCAAGGGTAACTAGGGACGGGCAATAAATGCTGGGCCCAGCCAGCAACTCCCACATCCCTTGCATGAATTTTTAAACTAAAAGGTTTGGAATGACTAACACCTTCATTTCCAACTGTTGCTGTTTACTTTTCTTTGATCTTCTTGGCACCAGAGCAGAAGTCATTAATTTTGAAACCAGTCTGTTCAGGCATACTGTGACACACCTCCAACACAAGTGGTCCTTAAATCTGGACATCCTGATCCAGAGATAGGGTCATGACCACTGAGCCGTCCTGAGAGCCAGAAATTCCTGGAAAGTGCTTTCGGGGTGATCTTAAAGACTGTGCGATGATGCTAATCTTTTTTTAATCTTTGTCTCACGGAATGCTTGCTACATGAGCTGATAATATGTCTCAACATGCAATGGTTTAATTGCACCTGGTAGCCTAGCGTGGTGAACTGGACTGGTTTTACCTTGTTTGAACACATTTATCCCTGTCATAGGAACAGAAAGTAAAACCGTGACATGTCATTGGCTCCCCTTGGCACTTCTGCATTAACTTGAAAGGGTTCAGAAAAGATTTACAAGGAAATTGCCAGGTTTGAGCCAGAGGTGGAAGCTGAATAGGCTGGGGCTGTTTTCTCTGGAGCATCAGCGGCTGAGGGGTGACCTTATTGACGTTTATAAAATCATGAGGGACATGGATAGGGTAAATAGGCAAGGTCTTTTCCCTGGGGTGGGGGAGTCCAGAACTAGAGGGCGTAAGTTTAGGATGAGAGGGGAAAGATTAAAAGGGACCTAAGGGGAAGCGTTTTCAGGCAGAGGGTGGTGTGTGTATGGAATGAACTGCCAGAGGAAGTGGTAGAGGCCGGTACAATTACAGCATTTAAAAGGTATCTGGATGGGTATATGAATAGGAAGGGTTTGGAGGGATATGGGCCAAGTGCTGGAAAATGGGAGTAGATTAGGTTGGGATATCATGGACACGTTGGACCGAAGAATCTGTTTCTGTGTAGTACATCTCTATGACTCTAATCACTCAGCCTTTAATGTTGCTGCACAAAAGCATTGTCACCTGAGGGGATACTCACCGAAGGCTGGGCTAACTAATGCTATCAAACTTGGAAATGGGGCCAGAGCAGGGATTTGTGTCGCAGCAGATGACACAATCCCTGGAACCTTCTCTTTTGGAGCTGTGTGCTCCCTGGAAACTGTTGTGCTGACCCAGCTTAGCTCTCTCCCAGTTTTTAACCTACATCACTAGGAGTGCAAACCCTCACCTCCTACTGGCTGTTTCCACTGTGATCCAGAGGGGAGGAAGATGAGAAAAATGGTTTGACCCAACAGGAACAATTTTACATTTATGTAGCACCTTGAACTGAATAAGCGATCCAAGGTGCTCCGCAAGCAAGGCACGTCATAAACGCAATATAACAGAGAGAGGAGAGAGGGGGGTGGAGAGTGGAATGGTCAGCTGCAGAGCCAGGGTGAGGAATCAGACAGAAGGCTGTGTCTGCCAGTCTGTCATGGCCGTGTGGTGTCACCATGGCAAGCTGAAGTAGCCACGTCAACACTGGCAGCATGGACACTGTTAAATGAGAGTTAAAAATCCCACAACACCAGGTTATAGTCCAACAGGTTTATTTGGAAGCACTAGCTTTCGGAGCGCTGCTCCTTCAGGTGTTTGTCAGTGCATTCTCTGGAATGGTCAGTGGGAGGGAGGAGACTTGTGCACTTGAATGCTCACCAGGTAGTGTTCCCCTTTTATTTTCATTCCGAACGTATGGGGTCTAAGGTCCCAGGCACGGGTGCCCTATAATGACCGTCAGTGCCACGTTCAGCATGTATGGAACCTTGAAGCGGCTGCACTAGCATGTGGCTTTGAGGGAACACAGACGCTGTGCATGCTGTCAGCCGGTAATATTTCTCTGAGTGTACCTCTTGTTAGAATGACGATCCTCTGTTAATCGCTCGATATTTGAGAACTACTGCCTCCTAAATTCCTCCCGTTGTGTCAGCCCCTCAGAATGAAGGAGAACTTGCTTCCTTTCCTGGCCATGGGGTTTGGAGCTGCCTCATGAGTCCAGCACATAACCAGCCCAACCATGGAGCTGGAGGGGGTGGGGAGGAAGTCTGTGCACCCTCTACAATACAGGCGAAAGTGAGGGCTGCAGATGTTGGAGATCAGAGTCGAGAATGTGTTGCTGAAAAAGAACAGCAGGTCAGGCAGCATCCGAGGAGCAGGAGAATCGGCGTTTCGGGCAAAAAAACCTTTCCTCAGGAATGAGGCCTCGTTCCTGAGGAAGGGCTTTTGCCTGAAACTTCGATTCTCCTGCTCCTCGGATGCTGTCTGACCTGCTGTGCTTTTCCAACACCACACTCTTGACCGTCTACCATTCCTCAAGTCCACTTCCCCACCTGGCGGACTCTATCTCTCCCATTTCTCAGTCCTCTCCTGAAAGAACCTCCTCCACCTTTGCTCAGGCCATGAGGCAGCAGTGGGGGTAGACGGAAAATGGTTTTCGTCCTCTTCGGGAGGACATCCTGAAAGCAGTTTCCATCATCCTCCTGCTGTGTTCTGAGTGAAACAGTTGCTCTTGGGGGACTCTTGGATTCAGACCTAGGATTGACATGCCCCACCCAGATGAACTGGTTCTGAGAGACTCGTGCTGTGATGCTGGGCGTGTTGGATTGAGAGAGAACACTACTGTCAGACTGCATCTCTCACAATCAGTAGATGTGAAACTGGGAAAACACAGCAGGTCATTTAGCACCTGAGGAGCAGGAAAGTCAATGTTTCGGGCCTGAAAACTCTTCATCAGGACTGGGAGGGGGAGGGGAGTGGGAGGGGAGCCTCCATCCCTCCTCCTTCTATTTACCTCTGGGCCCCCTCCCCCTCCCCAGTCCTGACAAAGGGTTTCAGCCTGAAACATTGACTTTCCTGCTCCTCAGATGCTGTCTGACCTGCTGTGTTTTCCCAGTTTCACATCTAATGACTCTGGTTTCTAGCATCTGCGTCCATACTGTCTCCTGCCTCTCTCACCGTCAGATTTAGAGGGTCTTGGGAGGCATTGGCTGCTGGTACTTCTGCAGTTTGTTGAGGTTCCTGCTGGAGATTGTTCAAGTCTTCAAAATGCATCAGAGTATAGGGATTTGTGCTGCCTATTTCCTGCTCCTTGGATGCTGTCTGACCTGCTATACTTTTCCAGCACCACTCTAATCCAGAATCTGGTTTCCAGCATCTGCAGTCATTGTTTTTACCTCGTTGATTTTAACCCTACTGCGAATCCTCTTGCAAGGATGCCTGCCTTGAAGAAGTTTTCCTCTTCTCTCTACAAGAATCTCAGGGAGTCCCTCTCCCACTGCAACTCCCAGGTCATTTCCTCTGCCCTGCAGCTTTTCAACCATGTCACCTATTGTACTCTATGCTACCTTCTCCCCATCCCCACTCTCCTCTCATTTATCTCTCCACCCTTCAGACACTCTGCCTGTATTTCTGATGAAGGGCTTTTGCCCGAAACATTGATTTTCCTGCTCCTTGGATGCTGTCTGAACTGCTGTGCTTTTCCAGACCACTCTAATCCAGAATCTGGTTTCCAGCATCTGCAGTCCTTGTTTTTACCTAGCTGGTATCGTATCACTAAGTTACCCATTCTTTACACAGTGAGAGTCCTTGACACTGATCCAGCTCCCTCAGAGCCAGCTCTCAGAGTGAACAGAATCTCTGACACTCTTGTTTATATCTGTCAGCCAGGGTTCCTTGAAAATAGATTAGATTCCATACAGTATGGAAACAGGTCATTTGGCCCAACAAGTCCACACTGACCCTCCGAAGAGTAACCCAGACCCATTCCCCTACTGTATATTTACCCCTGACTAATGCACCTAACACTATGGGCAATGTAGCATGGCCAATTCACCTAACCTGCACATCTTTGGACTGTGGGAGGAAACCGGAGCACCAGGAGGAAACCCACACAGACACGGGGAGAATGTGCAAACTCCACACAGACAGTCACCCGAGGCTTGAATCGAACCTGGGACCTTGGCGCTGTGAGGCAGCAGTGCTAACCACTGAGCCACCCTGATTGGACCAGATTAACAGATCCTTGGCCTACTCCATTGCCAAAACAAACCACAGCTCCTATTAAAGGAACAACACCTCATCCTCCACCTGAGTACCCTACAGCCCGGAGAGCTTAACATTGAGTTCTCCAATTTCAAATAACCTCGTTCCCCATCTTCTGACTCCTTTCCCAGCCCCTCACCCTCCCTGCCACCAACTGGATTCATTCCTCCTATTGACCAACCAGGTCGTACCATCTACCTGTCTTCACCTATCCCCACCACCACCCTGGCCCCACCACCCCTTTATCTGCAGCTCGCCCCATACCCACCCCAGTCCTGAAGATGGGTTACATCCGAAACGCTGACTTCTGCACCTCCTGATGCTGTCTGCCTTGCTGTGTTCCCCCAGCCTCCTGCCTGTCCCTCCTGATGCTGCCTGCCTTGCTGTGTTCCCCCAGCCTCCTGCCAGTCCCTACTGATGCTGCCTGCCTTGCTGTGTTCCCCCAGCCTCCTGCCTGTCCCTCCTGATGCTGCCTGCCTTGCTGTGTTCCCCCAGCCTCCTGCCTGTCTAATCAGGGAACTCCCATAAAATGAGGCCCACCTGGCTGACCACATCACAGTCGCTGCAGGATGTTGCTGCCTGGACAAACATGTATTGCCTGTCCCAAGTTGCCCCTGGGGAAGATGGTGATGGGCTACCTTCTGGAACCGCTGCAGTCCATCGCTGGGCCAGAGCAGCGAATTGGAGGTGATGATGAAGTTTTTACATGCTCCTTGCGTTAACTACTAAACAAAAATGAAAACCCATTTTGATTCTTCAACACTGAGCTGTGACCTTGTGCACAAATCTCTGCATCATTTGGTTGGCCATTCGGAGAATTTCGTTTTAAGCTTAATTTTTCAAACGAACCTGCTCAGTCAGAGATGTTAAGACACACCTCTGGAGCAGATGGGACCTGGACTCCCGGTCCGGGGTTTGGCATGCTACCACTGCACGAGAACGCGCTGCGGTTTCTCTGTTATGTCCTGTGCAAGTGTTGACATTGTTGCTTATCAACGCGCACTGGTAAACGGAGAGGCCAGGCTCAGTGGGAAAGAGGAGTTGTGATGTCTAATCAGCTGACAGTTTGTCATGATTTCGGAAAAAGCAGAACGGAAAAGCAGATACGTTTTCCTGGCAGCAGGAATTTTGCTTTCCCCCACGACTCTGAATGCAGCCAACTTTTGAGCTAGACCCACTGGATTACCCCCAGATGTTTGGTGACGAGATCAATTCTGCTTTGGCTGCTGTCCAGACTAAACAGTTGTTGAGGTTCTCGATTTCTGAGAAGCGCAAATGGAAACGAGAAACTGTCAGAGAGCGTTCAGGGGAAAGTGATACATGCAGCTAAAAAGTTGCGATAAGGTACGACTCTCCATAAGGGCCCAGAAGGCAGATTCCAACCTCTTTTTTGTTCAGATCGTTAATCAATTTTCTGGGCTTTCTCCCTCTTGACTGTTAGTCTGTCCATAGCTCTGTTGCCCGCTAAACTTTAATTTAGGTCTCTAATTTGTTTCACAACCTTCTTAGAATGTTTATTAGCTATTTATGAATAGTGACTCTTAACATTAGAATAATTATTCAAACAATAAATTCTCATAAAACCCAAATATATGCATTGAAAACAAGACTTGCTGGAGATCACAGTGGGTCAGGCAGCATCCATGGAGAGAGAGCAAGCTAGATAAATCTTCAGTATCGGCAGAACTTTGGGCCACAGTTATATGCACACCTTGCCACTTATTATGAAACAGAGCTGAAAATGTGTTGCTGGAAAAGCGCAAGGAACAGGAGAATCGATGTTTCGGGCATAAGCCCTTCTTCAGGAATGAGGAAAGTGTGTCCAGCAGGCTAAGATAAAAGGTAGGGAGGAGGGACTTGGGGGAGGGACGTTGGAAATGCGATAG
>NC_057730.1:48973584-48979599 GCF_004010195.1 Chiloscyllium plagiosum | reverse complement strand
GCAACACGACGGTTGGAGGAAGAGCGCCTCATCTTCCGCCTAGGAACCCTCCAACCACAAGGGATGAACTCAGATTTCTCCAGTTTCCTGATTTCCCCTCCCCCCACTGTCTCAGTCAAATCCCTCGATCTCAGCACCGCCTTCCTAACCTGCAATCTTCTTCCTGAACTCTCCGCCTCCATCCCACTCCGGACTATCACCCTCACCTTGACCTCCCTCCACCTATCGCAATTCCAACGCCCCTCCCCCAAGTCCCTCCTCCCTACCTTTTATCTTAGCCTGCTGGACACACTTTCCTCATTCCTGAAGAAGGGCTTATGCCCGAAACGTCGATTCTCCTGTTCCTTGGATGCTGCCTGACCTGCTGCGCTTTTCCAGCAACACATTTTCAGCTCTGATCTCCAGCATCTGCAGTCCTCACTTTCTCCACTTATTATGAAACATAAAACCATAGGAAATAGGAGCAGGAGTAGGCCATTCGGCCCCTCAAGCCAGCTGCACTATTTATTATGATCATGGCTGGCTATTCAAACCCAATAGCCTGTTCCTAATTGCCCCACATCCTGTTGTTGAACTGAATATCAAAAAGTTGAAATGTCATGTTGCAGCTGTACAGGGCATTGGTTAGGCCACTTTTGGAATATTGGGTGTAATTCTGGTCTCCCTGCTATCGGAAGGATGTTGTGAAACTTAAAAGGATCCAGAAAAGATTTACAAGGATATTGCCAGGGTTGGTGGGTTTGAGTTACAAGGAGAGGCTGAATAGGCTGTTTTCTCTGGAGCGTCGGAGGCTGAGGAATGACCTTATAGAGGTTTATAAAATCATGAGGTACATGGATAGGGTAAATAGACAAATTCTTTTCCCTGGGTTGGGAGAGTCCAGAACTAGAGGGCATAGGTTGAGGGTGAGAGGGGAAAAGATATAAAAGAGACCTAGGGCGCAACTTTTTCACACAGAGGGTGGTACATGTATGGAATGAGCTGCCAGAGGAAGTGATGGAGGCTGGTACAATTGCAACATTTAAAAGACATCTGAACGGGTTTATGAATTGGAAAGGTTTAGAGGGAAATGGGCCAAGTGCTGGCAAATGGGACTAGATTAATTTAGGACGAGTTGGACTGAAGGGTCTGTTTCCGTGCTGTACATCTCTGTGACTCTGTAATTCCCAGATCATGACAACAAGACTAAGACCCTCAATTCTCTGTGCATTTTTCATGGTATGTCGACAAAATTCCCATTTTATTTGGCGTGTGCAGGTAATTTATTCAACCACACGGCCCTTTTAATTTTCTCTTTATGCAGACCACGCCCATGCTTGGTTTGGAGTTGTTTTTCCCAAAGTGGGCACGCCTCACAAAATGGTCACATCACGTCAGTAATACAAAGGTATCAGCCAAATGACAGAGAGTGACTGCTACTGGGATTGTTGTATCTGTGCCCGAAAGGTTCCTGAGAAAGAGTGTTGTTAGTACCATCCACCCTCTTAATGTCACATGATTGACCCCTCAACAAAGAGGCTGCTGTTATCCACCCTGTCCATCCCCCTCATAATCCTAGACACCTCAATCAAGTCCTCCCTCAGCCTTCTTTGCTCTAAACAAAACAATCCAAGCCCGTCCAGTCTCTCCCAAAACTCAGTATCTCCATCCCAGGCAACATCCTGGTGAACCTCCTGTGTACCCACTCAAGTGCTATTACATTCTTCCTGTAGTGAGGTGACCAGAACTGCACACAGTACTCTGACTGTGGCCTAACCAATGCTCAGTACAATTCCAACATTAACTCCTTGCTCTTAGACTCCTTGCCATGACTGATGAAAGCAAGTGACCATCTGCCTTCTTAACTATCCTATTCAGGGATCTGTGAATAATTACCCCAAGATCCCTCTGCTCCTCCAAGCTGCCCAGTGTCCTGTTGTTCATTAAAGATGACCTCATCTTGTTTCTCCTCCCAAAGTGCATCACCCTCACACTTATCAGGATTAAATACCATCTGCCATGGATCTGCCCATCTGACCAACCCATCCAGATCTTCCTGTAACCTACAACCATTGTCTTCACTATTAACCACTCGACCAATCTTGATGTCATCTGCAAATTTGTTTAACATACCCCCCATATTTTCATCTCTATCATTTATGTATCTGACAAACAATATGGGTCCCATACTGATCCCTGTGATTCACTGCTGGACACTGGCCTCCAATCCCTCAAACAGCCTTCTCCCACTACCCTTTATGTCCTGTTACTAACCCAGTTTCTGATCCATCTCGCCAGGTTTCCCACAATTCCATGTTTTTATCTTCTCAAACAGTCTCCCAGGCGGGGACTGGTCTAAAGATTTGCTAAAGTCCATGTAAACTACATCAACTGAACTTCCTTCATCCACAAACTTCATCACATTTTTAAAACAAATTGAACAAATTTGTTAGATATGACCTCCCTCTGACAAAGCCATGCTGACTACTCCTAATTAATCCATGCCTTTCCATATGAGTTTTACTTTGCACCCTCAGAATTCCGTTATCCATCTGGTATGATAGAGGCAGTGTAGGATACTGCAGCCGGAGTTCCTCTGCTCCGCCAATTCTTTACCTTCCTTTCGCACCTACTCCTCCCTTCTCCCCCTTCTCTAGGCCTCGGACATCCAGTCCTGGCCTCCGAAGTGAGGTCAACAGAGACACCAGCAGCCAGAACGGGAATGCCAATGATCAGTTGCACAAAACGGGGATCCAGCAGCCCATTGCAGGAGCATCGCAGACTTGGCCCAGTGTGGGAGCATGGTGGATATGGCCCAGTGTGGAGCATGGTGGATATGGCCCAGTGTGGAGCATGGTGAATACGGCACAATGTCGAAATGGTGGACATGACCAGTGTGGAGCATGGTGGATATGACCCATTGTGGAGTATGGTGGATATGGCGCAGTGTGGAACATGGTGGATACGGCCCAGGGTGGAATATGGTGGATATGGCCCAGAGTGGAACATGGTGGATACGGTCCAGTGTGGAATATAGTGGATATTGCCCAGTGTGGAACATGGTGGATACGGCCCAGTGTGGAATATGGTGGCTATGGCCCAGTGTGAAGCATGGTGGATATGGCCCAGTGTGGAGCATTGTGGATAGGGCCCAGTGTGGAACATGGTGGATATGACCCAGTGTGAAGCATGGTCTATATGGCCCAGTGTGGAACATGGTGCATGTGGCCCAGTGTGGAACATGGTGGATATGGCCCAGTGTGGAACATGGTGGATGTAGCCCAGTGTGAAACATGGTGGATACGGCCCAGTGTCGAACATGGTCGATATAACCCAGTGTGGAGTATGGTGGATACTGCACAGTGTAGAACATGGTGGATATGACCCAGTATGGAACATGGTGGATAGGGCCTAGTGTGGAGCATGATGGATATGGCCCAGTGTGGAACATGGTGGATGTGGCCCAGTATGCAACATAGTAGATATGGTCCAGTGTGGAACATGGTGGATATGGTCCAGTGTGGAATGTGGTGGATATGGCCCAGTTGGAACATGGTGGATACGGCCCAGTGTGGAATATGGTGGATATGGCCCAGTGTGGAACATGGTGGATACGGCCCAGTTTGGAATATGGTGGATGTGGCCCAGTGTGGAACATGATGGATACGGCCCAGTGTGGAATATGGTGGATATGACCCAGTGTGGAATATGGTGGATATGGCCCAGTGTGGAACATGGTGGATACGGCCCAGTGTGGAACATGGTGGATATGGCCCAGTGCAAAGCATAGTGGATATGACCCAGTGTGGAACATGGTAGATATGGCCCTGTGTGGGAGCATGGTGGATGTGACCCAGTGTGGAACATTGTGGACGCAGCCCAGTGAGGAATATGGTGGATATGACCCAGTGTGGAGCATGGTGGATATGGTCCAGTGTGGAACATGGTGGATGTGGCCCAGTGTGGAACATGGTGGATATGACCCAGTGTGGAACATGGTGGATACGGCCCAGTGTGGAATATGGTGGATATGACCCAGTGTGGAGCATGGTTGATATGGCCCAGTGTGGAACATGGTAGATGTGGCTCAGTGTGGAACATGGTGGATATGGCTCAGTGTGGTAGCATGGTGGATATGACCCAGTGTGGAATATGGTGGATATGACCCAGTGTGGAGCATGGTGGATATGGCCCAGTGTGGAACATAGTGGATACGGCCCAGTGTGGAGCATGGTGGATATGACCCAGTTTGGGAGCATGGTGGATATGACCCAGTGAGGCACATGGTGGATATGGCCCAGTGTGGAACATGGTGGATGTGGCCCAGTGTGGATCATGGTGGATATGGCCCAGTGTGGAACATGGTGGATATGGCCCAGTGTGAGAGCTTGGTGAATATAGCCCAGTGTGGGACCATGGTGGATATGGCCCAGTGTGGAGCATGGTGGATGTGGCCCAGTGTGGAACATGGCGGATATGACCCAGTTTGGGAACATGGTGGATGTTGGACAGTGTGGAACATGGTGGATATGGCCCAGTGTGCGAGCATGGTGGATATGGCCCAGTGTGGAACATGGTGGATATGACCCAGTATGGAGCATAGTGGATATGACCCAGTTTGGGAACATGGTGGATGTTGGACAATGTGGAACATGGTGGATATGGCCCTGTGTGGGAGCATGGTGGATGTGACCCAGTGTGGAACATTGTGGATATGGCCTATTGTGGAACAAAGTGGATATGGCCCAGTGTGGGAGCATGGTGGATATGGCCCAGTGTGGAACATGGTGGATGTGGCCCAGTGTGAAATATGGTGGATCTGACCCAGTGTGGAGCATGGTGGATATGGCCCAGTGTGGACCAGTGTGGAACATTGTGGATATGGCCTATTGTGGAACAAAGTGGATATGGCCCAGTGTGGGAGCATGGTGGATATGGCCCAGTGTGGAACTTGGTGGATATGGCCCAGTGTGGAATATGGTGGATATGACCCAGTGTGGAGCATGGTGGATATGGCCCAGTGTGGAACATGGTGGATGTGGCCCAGTGTGGAACATGATGGATATGACCCAGTGTGGAACATAGTAGATACGGCCCAGTGTGGAATATGGTGGATCTGACCCAGTGTGGAGCATGGTGGATATGGCCCAGTGTGGAACGTGGTGGATATGGCCCAGTGTGGGAGCATGGTGGATATGGCCCAGTGTGGGAGCATGGTGGATATGGCCCAGTGTGGTAGCATGATGGATATAGCCCAGTGTGGAACATTGTGGATATGACCCAGTGTGGAGCATGGTGGCTGTGGCCCAGTGTGGAACATGGTGGATGTGGCCAAGTGTGGAACATAGTGGATATGGCCCAGTGTGGGAGTATGGTGGATATGGCCCAGTGTGGAACATACTGGATATGATCTAGTATGGAGCATAGTGGATATGACCCAGTTTGGGAGCATGGTGGATATGGCCTAGTGTGGAACATGGTGGATGTGGCCCAGTGTGGAACATGGTGGATATGGCCCAGTGTGAAGCATGGTGGATGTGGCCCAGTGTGGAACATAGTGGATATGGCCCAGTGTGGAACATGGCGGATGTGGCCCAGTGTGGAGCATGTTGGGTATGGCCCATTGTGGAACAAGGTGGATATGGCCCAGAGTGGGATCATGATGGATGTTGCCCAGTGTGGAGCATGGTGGATATGATCCAGTTTGGGAGCATGGTGGGTATGGCCCAGTGTGGAACATGGTGGATATGGCCCAGTGTGGAACATGGTGGATATGGCCCAGTGTGGGAGCATGGTGGATATGGCCCAGTGTGGTAGCATGATGGATATAGCCCAGTGTGGAACATGGTGGATATGACCCAGTGTGGAGCATGGAGGATACGGCCCAGTGTGGAATATGGTGGATCTGACCCAGTGAGGAGCATGGTGGATATGGCCCAGTGTGGAACATGGTGGATATGGCCCAGTGTGGGAGCATGGTGGATATGGCCCAGTGTGGTAGCATGATGGATATAGCCCAGTGTGGAACATGGTGGA
>NC_057730.1:48965384-48973084 GCF_004010195.1 Chiloscyllium plagiosum | reverse complement strand
AGAGAAAGTGACTGTTAGTGGTTTAAGCTGAGGGTTGTCGTACCTTAAGCCAGAGTCAAGGTTGAGAAGGTAAGACCTTCATGCTCACCTCAACTGGTACAGGAATTGAACCCACATTGTTGGTATCTCTCTGTATTGCAAACCAGCTATCCAGCTAATTGAGCCCCAGACTACCTACAAACAAAGCCTTAGTCTAGGAATAAAATTCAAATTCTCTCCAACCCACCAAGTCCCTTTGATTTGCTTCTTGTTATACTTTAACCTCAAGATTATTGTAATCCATCAAATCATGATAGAACTATGAGCTTTATTTTATTAGCAGATCTATTTCAGTCAAGGCCTTGATTGAGATTGCCCTCTTGTGCTAATTGAAAGAAACATTTTGTAACAGTCTCTATTATGAGGAACAAAGTATTTCACAAACTGATGGGACTAATGGCAGACAAGTCTCCAAGGGCTTTAAAGGAAGTGACTGCAGAAACAGTAGAGGCATTGGTCAAAATAATCCAGACTTTATTAGATTCTTGGAGGGTAGCAGCTAATTAGAAAACAGCCAGCGCCTCTGTTCAAGAAGGGAGGGAGACACTGGTAGCACAGTACTTAGCACTGCTGCCTCATCAATTCTAGCCTTGAATGACTGTCTGTGTGGAGATTGCATATTCTCACTGTGTCTGCACGAGTTTCTTCAGATGCACTAGTTTCCCCACACAGTCCAAAGATGCACAGATTAGGTGGATTCGCTATGCTAAACTACCCTGTGGTATCTAGGGATATGCAGACTAGCTAGATTAGCCATGTAAATGTAGGTTTCTATAAGAAAGCAGCTCACCAAGAGAAAAGCAACAGATCATTTTGAAAGGGAAATCATGTTTTACTAATTTGCAAGAATCTTTTGAGGCTATAATAAGCAGTCTGGATAAAGGGGAACTAGTAAATGAAATATATTTGAATTTTCAGAAAACACGTGATAAGGTGCCAAACAAAAGGCTCTTGCACATGATAATAGCTCATACTATTGGACAGGGGAGGGGAGATGTGGTAATGTATTAGCATGGAGTAAGGATTGTCTTGGATTAACCCACAAAAGACAGTGGGGATTAATGGGCCCTTTCAGGTTGGAAAGATGTACCAGGTGGAGTGCTTAAGGATCAGTCCTAGGGCCTCAGCTATTCATTGTTCATACTAAATGAGTTGGAGGCAGAGGCAGGATAATGTATCCAAACTTGTTGTTCATAAAAATAGATGCAAGGTCATGTTGTGATGAGGACATGAAGGAATGTGCAAGGGGATATAGATAGGTTGAGTGAGTGAGCAAAAACTTGGCAGATGGCATTTAATGTAGGAAAGAGTGAGGTCACACACTTTGATTGGAAGGGTCAAAAGACAGACTCTTACTTAAATAGAAGTAGACTTAAAAAGTGCAGCACAAGGGGATTTAGGTGTTCTTGTGCACAAAACACAAAAAGTCAGGTGCAACATGTAATTAGGAAGGAAAATAGAATCTTGGCCTTTATTGCTAGGGGATAGGAGTTTAAAAGTAGATAAGTCTTGTTACAAATATTGTCGGTGAGGCTTCATCTGGAATATTGCGTACAGTTTTGGTCCTTGTATTTGAGAAAGGATATACCAGGACTGGAGACAGCTCAAAAGAGATTCACTAGGTTGACTCCTAGAATGAAAGAGTTGACTTATCAAGAATGGCTTAATGGGTTAGGCCTTTATTCATTAGAATTTACAAAAACAAGGGTAATCTTATTGAAATATACAAGATTTTGAGGAGGGTTGACAGTAGGTGTTGAGGTGTTTCACCAGTAGAGCAATCTTGAATTAAGGGACAGAATTACAGTATAAGGCTACACATATTTAAAACTGAGATGTGAAGGGTACTGAATATCTGGAATGTTCTACTTCAAAGAATATACAGGCGAGAACACTCAAAGTATTAAAGAGGAGTTTATTAGATATTTGAAATTTTGGGGACGTAAGGGCTATGAGAAGCACGAAGAGTTGAGGTCTGGCAGATCAGTCGCGTTATTGAATGACAGGGCTGCTTGAAGGGCTGAATGGTCTACTCTAGTTCAGATTTCTGATATTCTAATATACTTTGTGTTCATTTTCAGATTTGAGCTACTTTTTTTCTTTATTGTTTCATGGGATGATAGCATTGCTAGAAAGGCTCAGTATTTGTTGCCCACCCCTAACTGCCCCTGGAAGGCTAGCTCAGACAGCAGTTAAGAGTCAACAACACTGCTGTGCCTTGAGTCACAAATAGGCCAGACCAAATAAGAATAGCAGACTAACTTTCCAAAAAAAAAGTCATTAGTGAACCAGATAAGCTTTCATATCATTGTCACAGGCAAATACATTACTAAGATGAGAATAGCTTTTCCTGCTCCCCGGATGCTGCCTGACCTGCTGTGCTTTTCCAGCACCACTCTAATCTTGACTCTGATCTCCAGCATCTGCAGGACTCATTTTCACCTATTACATTACTAGGACTAGCATCCAATTCCAGGTTTATTAATTGAAATTAAGTTTCACCTGCTGTCATGGTCAGATTTAAAATTGCGCCTTCAAGCATTATCTGATGCTTCAATATTTGTAGCCACTGAATTTACCACCATACCATCGATTCACCCATCCTCCTTCCAGACTTGCCATCATTAATCATACCATATTTACTTACTTTCTACACATTTTCTCCACTCTATTTCCATGGACCTCATGTCTTAGTGATCATCCTGGACAGTTAAGTAAAATTTAAATTCACCAATAGTTCTTCCAGAATCACTGCTTCTGTCCATTCCGTTAGAGGTTAACCATGTGTACACTCTAGGTACCTGACCTGTGGACGGGATACCTATCCTGTGCATTAAGATCATTCACATTACCTCTATTCAGCTTCTCATCCACTATGGCTTGTTCTTTTAGCCCATGTTCACACACACGAAAAAAATGTGGTGCAATGTACCCCAATTCTACGTCTAAGTTGGTGAGTGTCAAGATTTTATTATTTATTTCAACTAAGAAAAATGAAATTCAACAATTTGACTACCATGTTTCACAAGTACTATTTTACCATGGCGTTGTCATTCTTTATTAACTTCTCTTTTATAGTATAACAAGTTGTCTGAATTGAGTTTCATCTCAGATGATCTCATAAAATGATATTATACTCAATTAAGTTTGGCTTGGATCTTCTTCACATGAGTTTTGCGGGATCCAATCCAAAAGATGCAGTCTGGCAAACCACACAGGTGACACTGAAGTGAGGAGAAAGTGAGGACTGCAGATGCTGGAGATCAGAGCTGAAAATGTGTTGCTGGAAAAGCGCAGGTCAGGCAGCATCCAAGGAACAGGAGAATCGACATTTCGGGCATAAGCCCTTCTTCAGGACACTGAAGTGAATCAACATATTCATGAACCTAGCCCACAAAATGTTGAAGTATGTACACTACCTAAGAGAACATAATTAAAGGAATTTGTGACTAATACATTAACCACAGTTTTAAAACTCCTTGAGATCAGTATGATTTGTTCAGATTCATTATGTTCATACACTTCCTCAGAATTTTCCTTTTCATGTGTCATTTTAAAGAACTTGACTCTTTACTCTGAGCAATTTACTTAATTGATATTCTGGTGATTTCTGGGATTTATTCGTTCATCATTAGAATTTCAATTTCATCTTCTGTTACTATAAGTAGACTTGTTGTTTTCATGATTATTGTCTTTAATCCTTCCATTGCACTGACATCTGTGTATTTCAAAACCTGGTAAAGATCAAATCCTCTATTCCATGTGTTACAGCAGACTGACTGATTTGTTCCAAGAAGGTTGAAAGAAAATAGTTTCCCCAGGAAGTATAAGGTGGCAGACTTCTGACCAACAAACTCTTCTTCTCCAAGAACCAGACATCAGAAAGCATATGCTGGAGTCAGGTTCAATCAAGTTATTCAAAACAGCATTGAATTATTATCTGAAAAAAGGAAGAATGTGCACAGTTTCAGGGAGAAGGCAGAAGAATGACAAAGTAATTACACATTTGGACAGCCATGGGCCAAATTGCCTCCACCTGTTCTGTACTAATTGTGATCTGTGAGGTGGAACTAGTTGCCTGCCCATATGAGACACATTAACACAAGCTAGACATTTAAATGGTAGAACAGATCCAGTGTTATTCAAAATTAATGATTTTTACAAGAGCTTGACAGTTTAAAGTCCATAATGTAAACATCCCAAAGAATATCCGTTGCTTTTCTGAAAATCCACTAAATTCTGATGAGGCCGTACAGGCAATTAACATCTTACAGATTCCATCCAGGGATCTGTTAGAAATCCAAACCCTCATCACAATCCAAGGGACTGGAATCCATTTCAGAAAATACCTTCCTTTGATTTTATTTTGTGCAGGAAGCAGCAGGGCTTCTGGAGGATATGCAACTACATGGTTGATTGCATTGTGGTCTGAAAAGACAGATGAAAACCTGCTTTCCTGTTCAAGCTGCAGGTAAAATGAGTGATGTGCTCCATAATTAAAAAAAGGTCAATTGAAACCACGATGAAGTGACCTCATGCAACAGTCCACTAGAATTCACCAAGGAATCATTTTTATTTTTGATAGTGTAGTAACTTGTGCTCACATTATCAACCACGTTATGGTTCAGACTTAAGGATCATCATTATGATGACAATTTAAATTTGCTTTCTATAATTTTTTTTACAATGACTACTAGAGTTCAGTTTACATTTCAAAAAGAAATTGCACTTTCAAACTTCAGACCACTATCCTTTATTATATTGTTGCAACGTGAAGCCAAGTCGTGAAATGATACAACAAAGAAATCTCGCCATAAAACATTTTGTGCACCTCCAACCAACAATCACATTCTTAGTCTACTCCATTTAATGTTCACATCTAAATATAATAAAATTGATACAATTACAAATGATATGAAAGCTCTCATGGCACAATGGTAGTGTCCCTACTCTTAGCCCAGAGGCTTGGGTTCAAGTCTCACCTGCTCCAGAGTTGTGTATAACATCTCTGAACAGGTTGAGTAGGAAAATGTTTTACAAATGATGTGCAGATTATCAACATGTGCATCCTCTTCAAGGTCTTGACATTCTTCCTGAAGTGTAGCTATCTTGGAACATATCAAACCTAATACTTGACATGAGCTGTAACTCATTAAGTTTTTTTAAACATTGAAGAACAAAAACAGTACCACATCCCTGCTTTTGCATTCTATGCCTTTATTAATAAAGTAAGAGATTCTACGAGCTGTAGAAAACACAGAATTCTGGAGAAACTCAATAGGTCTGGCAGCATTTGTGGAGAGAAAAACAGAATTCTCTTCTTCCGAAGTCTTATTATGGCAAGGGTACTGGATGGTACTGAAGTACAGCCTAATGCTCTGTGAAGACATGAGTTCAAATAGCATGACAGCTAGGGCAATTTAGAATGAAGTAACTCAAATTTATAAAAAGTAGTCTCCACAACAATCAGAGGTATTATTGTTGGAGAAGCCATATTAAATCTGCCATCTTTACCATGTAACTCCAGATCCACACTACTGTGGTTGAATCTTGAAAAGCCCATTGAAATTGCCAAGCCTCTCTAATGTCCATAACTGTTATAACAAATTTGAAGAATAAAACATGATAGATCATGCGGCATGAAATGAAGCAACAGAATCAAATAACATATGGCAAGCTGACCTGACAAAGTCCTTCACACTACATTTGTGTCAAAATTGGAAGAGCTGTCCCACATACTAGGTCAAGTGATTGCTTGACACAGTAATGCTCACCAAATCATATCTTACAGCTAATGTCTCAGGCAATTCTGTCATTGTTCAGGGCATGTCTTGTCCCACCAAGATAGACCAACCTCCTGGAAATGGGGAAACACTGATGCACAATCTGGAGGAAGTGGCTTGAGGAGTCCTCAATATACATCTGTACCTCAAAGTCTCAGATTATCAGATCAAGCATGAGCAATAGTAACACCTACTGATGACCATCTACCACCATCACATAGCTGTTCAATTAGTGCTCCTCCATGTCAAATACCACTTGGAGGAAGGTCATGGGGACAAACAGGAAAATGAAGTTAAAGCTACAAAATGACTGGCCCTGACCCTGTTAAATGCAAAGCTGGCTCAATGGGATGAGGTACCTAATTCTGCTTCTACTGCTTATGACCTTGAAAGGATAGTAGAGAGACGGAGTGCACTCTGGCTGGGTGGAGATTTTGGCTCAGCAGCACCAGAGTTTACTAAACTGAGTCTTCAAGGACATATCTGTCAGACTGGGTTTATGCCAAGTAATGGAGAAAAACCACAAAAGAGAAGAGTTAACTTAATCTCATCCTATTTGTTGCAGGTGCATCAGTCCATGATGTTACTCACAGCACTGAACACTGTCTACGGAGAAGAAATCACATTTTCACACTAGGAACATGCCCCATCATATTGTGTGGCACTACAATTCTGTTAAATAATTAATAAAATTAATTTAATGATCTGAATGTGTAATTACACATGTTGAATGTTAAATACCTCAATAATTCAAAAGTGAAGTTTCCAACAATGTGATTTACACTTATTACTTTGAACAAAAATACAAGTTATAAGTACCTTTACTCCTACTTTGATTGTTAATATTCTGTTCATCATCTTCCGTAAGGTCAATTACTATTTGAGCACTTGTCAAGTTGTTCCTCTGGGAAAAAAAGGGAGCTAATCAAAAGCATTATAACAATTCATTTATAGACATCTTTGATTTGGTATATTTACTCTTTTTTATGTAAAGCAGCAACATACTTTTGGATAGCAGTAGGCCCTTGTTACACTGGTACATTTATAGAAAAGAAACACTGTTACATATGTTGAGATACAAGTAAACAGTCATGGAATAGATGATTATCAAATTAATTCTGGAGGGTCATACAGCTGGACGAGACTACAGATTGATATCAATAGGACCATGGAGGGATTGAAAATAAAGATCAGAATTTTAAAATTGAGATGTTGCACAAGCAGGATCCAGTGACCACAAGTGTGATGAGTAAATGGCAATTGATGTGAGCTAGCACACAGACAGCAGAGTTTTCACTGTAACAAAATCAAACACATATCCAATTATAATCAATACTTAGCCATATTACCATTTCATCATTTTAACTGTTTTGACATTTGAAGTTCTGGAGTTTATAGTTCCCGTGGTGCAGAGTCAGTGAGGATTTAGTAGTGTACAAATCTACCTTGGTTTTTAAATATGGGCCTCATAGGTCACAAAGTGGTAATTAACTATTTGTGTTTTAATTTATCCATTATACAATAAATTCAGATACTTTGCAGTCCTCACTTTCTCCTAGATAATTATAAAATCAAAGCATTAACAAAGAATTCACTACAAGAGTATACAGGAAAGCCACACACACAGACTAAGTCCTAAACTATGAAAGTAACCACCCCAACACACACAAACGAAGCTGCATCAGGACACTATTCAAAAGGGCCACAACACACTGCAGTACACCAGGACTGCAAAAAGAAGAAGAGGACCTATACAAGGTATTCACCAAAAACGGATACCCGCGCAACTTCATCAACAGATGCCTAAGAGAAAGACCACGGAACGAGGACATAACACATCCAAAAGGACTAGCCACACTACCATACATCAGCAGCATC
>NC_057730.1:48956259-48964403 GCF_004010195.1 Chiloscyllium plagiosum | reverse complement strand
GTTGTGAAACTTGAAAGGGTTCAGAAAAGATTTACAAGGATGTTGCCAGGGTTGGAGGATTTCAGCTATAGGGAGAGGCTGAACAGGCTGGGGCTGTTTTCCCTGGAGCGTTGGAGGCTGAGGGGTGACCTTATAGAGGTTTACAAAATTATGAGGCGCATGGAAAGGGTAAATAGACAAAGTCTTTTCCCTGAGGTTGGGGAGTCCAGAACTAGAGGGCATAGGTTTAGGGTAAGAGAGGAAAGATATAGAAGAGACCTAAGGGGCAACGTTTTCACACAAAGGGTGGTATGGGTATGGAATGAGCTGCCAGAAGAAGTGGTGGAGGCTGGTACAATTGCAACATTTAAAAGGCATTTGGATGGGTATATGAATAGGAAGGTTTTGGAGGGATATGGGCCGGGTGTTGGCAGGTAGGACTAGATTGGGTTGGGATATCTGGTAGGCATGGACGGGATGGACCGAAGGGTCTGTTTCCATGCTGTACATCTCTGACTCTAAATGGAGAAATTCAGCTGGTTTGGCTGCATCTGGGTAGGAAGAAATAGTTTTGAGTCCAATAAGACGTTCTTCAGAACACAGGTTCCAGACCTGCCAAGTTTCTCCAGCACTTTGTTCCTCTTTTAAATTTCCAACATCCTCAGTACTTTGCTTTTATTTGAATTTGTAGAGAACTTACTTATTCATACAGAAAGGAACCATGAATGGCAACAGTTGATGGTCATTCCAAAGGTGCCTTGTATGGTAATTGTTTATTAACTTTGGTCATATGATGAGTTAAACTGATAACCATGCACCTCTAGAACCAACTATTGGTTAGAAATAAATCACGCATGTGGCAAACCTCAAATCCAAAATATGGTAAAAGAACATAGTCAAGAGCTCATCCCACATCAGAGAAGGAACATCATAGCAGAAGAGAGAGAGGAAGAATCAGTGTCCAGCAAGACACAGATAGGAAGAGGAAACAGAGTCCAAGTTGAGTAGTGTTCTATGTTCACAGTTAACATGGGCAACAAAGGCTGTTGCAGTCTGTTAACCATTGCTTAGTTTGTTATGATTTAAATTTTTATATTTCATAAATATCCCTCAAACTAATTTCTCTTTCTTTCAACTTTCTTTCTCAATTTCAAAAATCCTTGAATTCACAATTGAACTTAAAGTTTTGCATCATAGAAATGGGACATCATCCAGGAAGAGACTGTTTGTTTTCAGTACAGATTCCAGTACCTACAGTAATTTGCTCTTACCAAGTCTTCAAACAGTCTTTATTTTTGCTCTCTTTGATGCTACTTGGCTTTGTACCATAGTGTGACCCAAACAAATTACTTCTGTTTTAGCAAATTCAGATTTTTTTTAAGGTTTATGATTTAAGATTTTAAATAATTGGCTCATTTTTCTGGGAGTAGAAGATGTTTTAGCAATAGACAAAGCCAAATTTAAAATTCCAATCCATGTAGTATATTTCACAGCAACTCTTATAAATATGTCCAGCAACTCCACATTTGTTTTTTAAAAAGGATTCATAAAACTCATGGATTTTTATCCCAAACAAGCCCCCACTTTGTTATTCAGTGTTAGCATCAGTCGGGATCATCAGTCCGATCCCAGAATGAAACCTGTCTCGATATACAAAATTAGGATCTACTTGCGGAGAAAGTGAGGACTGCAGATGCTAGAGATCAGAGCTGAAAATGTGTTGCTGAAAAAGCACAGCAGGTCAGGCAGCATCCAAGGAACAGGAGAATCGACGTTTCGGGCATAAGCCCTTCTTCAGCCCCATTCCTGAAGAAGGGCTTATGCCCGAAATGTCGATTCTCCTGTTCCTTGGATGCTGCCTGACCTGCTGTGCTTTTCCAGCAACACATTTTCAGATAGGATCTACTTACCACCACTTTCTCAATGCTAATTAGGGACAGACAAAAATTCTGGCCTAGCCACTGATGTCCACATCTGATTAAATAGAAAAAAGTCTTTACCCAGGCAGCAGTGAAGGTGTAAAGACTATTTTTTCCCTTTATTTTCATTGTGTACTGAAATGGGAAAAGGACTGTTTTCAAAACACAAGCAAAGGATTGTATAAAGGATTACTGCGCTTCTTCAAAGTAAGTTACCTGAGGTAATAAATCTGTTTACATTGCTGTTTGTTCAAATAGTAGAAGTCTCATTGCAAATAACCTGGTGTACACAAGTGAACGCACTTAGAGTCTGAAGATAAAGGAGCAGCAGATCCTGAGAAACTAAAAGGATCACCTCAACGTACATGTGGATGGAGACCATTGGTTAGGCAGTTGTCTTTCCGCCTGTCAATGACATCCTTTTTTCTGTACTATGTTTGTGTAGAGGAGTTTCTTTAAAGGGGTTGGAGTTTTATCTAATAGAATTATATGTCAACAGTTCACAATTGCTTACTTCCATCTAAAATGGATTTCTTCATTATAATTTGATTCTTAAGGGCTGAAGCCTGGTCCAGTCTTCTGTCCACCTGGGTCTAAAAGACAGGCAAGTAGTGAAATTGTGCATACTTTTATAAAATTTTTAACGTTTGCCATGATTCTGGGAATAGCGGGACTTGATTTTCAGTGTACTGTCCCAGTGAGGCTTAGCAGAGGCTAGGTTATTGAAATATATTCAAGGTCGAGTTAGAGAAATTTTAACCTTCAAAAGGAGTCAAGGGATATTAGTTCAGGTAGGAAAGTAGCATTGAGCCCACAGTCTGACCATCCTTAAGGCAGGGAGATGAATGAATCAGAGCTGAGTGAGGCAAATGTGAATTTCAGTGGTTCATTCCCCTTTCCCAACATCATGTTTCTTAATTGGACACTGATGGACTGATAATGAGGGATCACTGTCCCCTCAGTCCAACAGGCCACTAGCAGTTCCAAGGCAATGTGGTGTAGAACTTTTGGGTTGGCATAGGAAAATCAAATGGCCTCTACTTAATTCCTGAGCAACCATTAAATTCCAGTGCGCTATGGTTTTTCTCTTGTACGTTTCGTGAGATTGCAGCTTTCATGTTGTCCACATGCATGTTCAGGATCGCTTCTCTTACCCAAACTTTCTATGTCCAAGGACCTAACCTCTCATCAACCATGCCTCTTACCCACACAGAGCCATTCCCTTAGTTTTGACACCGAACTTTGTCTCCTGACGTCAACTGCCTGTCTTGTGTTTGGCATTGGCATTCCTGATGCCAGTTCCCCTCCCTCTCAGTTCCAGGAAGATCCCATTTAACCTGGTGCAGAGTCTTCTCCTCATTAGCAACTCTGCTGGAGCTATCCCTGCAATTGCCGGAGGAGTGGTCTTACATTCAAAACTGGAACCAGTTCAGTTTGGTATCGAGTGAAACTGTAGGCTGTTCCTTTAAGCCTAAATTCAAAATTTGGATTGCTCTTTCTGCCAGACCACTGGATGATGGATGGTATCAAGCTGTCCCTATATGCCAAATGCCATAAGGCTTTAAGAAATACTCAAATTCCTTGCCCATTGACTGTGACCAACACCCCTGGAGTCCATTCATTACAAAAGGTGCTTGCAACGTTTCAATCATCCCTCTATTTGATGAACTCTATGCATGTCCAACTACTTTGAATGTGTGTCCATAATGACTAAAAACAGAGCCCATGAAAGGTCCAGCATAGTCAACACATAACCAAGTCCAGGGTTTACCCAGCCATTCCCACAAATGTGGAAGGGCTGCTGGTGGCAATTTATGTCCTTGTTGGCATTCTGAGCACTGCCCATAAATTCAGCTATGTCTGCATCTAATCCTGGCCACAAGACGTAACGTCTCGCCAACATCTTCATTTTAAAAAAGAAATCAATGGACAACTCTGGTAGAATTCAGCCAGTATATGGTTGTGACCTTTGCTCGAGACAATCACTCTTGCTCCCTATAATTATATGCTGTTCCCTATAGTGATCTGGTCTTGCTGGGTCTAGAAAGATTACAATTCTGGTTATGATGGCAGGGAGATTTAAACAATCCTTAGATAAGCACATGGATGATTTTGGGATAGTGTAGGGGGACGAGCTGAGAATTCACAGGTCGGCGCAACATTGAGGGCCGAAGGGCCTGTTCTGCGCTGTATTGTTCTATGGCATTTTGTTTCCCCCATCACCACCAGCTGTTTTAGTTTTGCCAGTATGGGATCTTTTTGTGTCCACAGTCTGGTATTGTTAGTGGTGACCAGAAGGGTGTCCAGAAAGTTTAAATCAGAATGGACTCTTCTAGTGGCGGTACCTGCTGAGGCAACTCAAGACATCCACACTTGCCAGTTGGCCTCCTGGACGGGGGTGTTCTGACTTGTAATTTTACACACTCAGAATAAGAACCAACTGCTGAATTCAACCTGAAGTTATGGGTGGGAAGGCCCTGTCCTCTTTTAGTAGCCCTTTCAGAGATTTGTGGTCTGTTACTACTATTACAAATTTACATCCGTAAAGGTATTGGGAGAACTTTCTCACACCAAAGTTGACTGTCAAACCTTACCTCTCTATTTGGGTTATCTTCGCTCAGCATCAGCCAAAGTCTGGGAAGCATATGCAACAGGCGTTCCTCTCCACTGAGCCTCTGGTGAGCCAACATTACCCTGACACCATACGGGAGGCATTGAGTGTCAGACCACATCTTGCTTGAGATCGTAGTGTGCCAACATCTTGGACAATGATAGCTGCTTCTTCACTTCCCTAAAGGTTACATCTGCCTAAAAGATCATTTCAAAGTCTGACCTTTATCAATAGCAGATGTAAGGGTCCCAGGATAGGAGTCAGGTTAGGTGTGAATTTTCCATCACAGTTCACCAACCCAAGGGAGATGAGACATCTCAGGCAAGCCAAAAGGCAGTGTGGTCTGCCTCCTAATCAACTCCTGGTGTACAGATAAGGGAAATGAGACATGTTTGATCACCCTCACTTCATCTTCTAATGAGTGTAACCTGGTCTTGTTGACTGTGTAGCCCAAGTAGGTCACTAGGGGAGGGTGGAACACACATTATTTCCACTTGCGATGTACCCACCTTGGAGAAACATTTAAGCACTCTGTCCAAATTTCTAAATGCTCTTTATTGGTCTTCCTGGTTATTAGCATGTCATCCAGATAAATTGCAACTTGGAGTAGATCTTGTAAAATGTTCTTTCATCTGCTGGAAAATGCTAGCATTCTTCTGGAAATCCTCATCTAATCACAATTTCAAGTACACTTGGTTCATGTCCTGCTTCATGAAGGACAGCTCCCTTGCCAGTTTTGTGTATAAGTTCTCTTTGCTAGGGACTGGGTATTTATCCAACTGTGAGAAATGGTTTACAGTTTGTTTGAAATTCCCAAAAAGCCAAACTGATCAGTTGAACTTCACAAACAGTATGATCGGTGCTGCCCATTCCACAAACTGCACTGGTTTGATGATTCCTTCACTTGTCACCCTCCTGATTTCTGCCTCTACTTTGCGTGTAAGGCAAATGGCACTGGGCAGGACTTGCTGAAATATGGAATTGTTTCTTGGTCAAGATGTAAGAGAATGGAGAGACTGCTGTGTGCTCTAGTTTACAGAGACATGGCTCACTCCTGCTACAACTGACTTATAACCAGAGATTTTAGCAGTGCGCTGAATGGACTGCTCGGTGTCCTCAGGCAAGCCAAGAGGCAGTGTGGTCTGCCTCCTAATCAACTCCTGGTGCTCAGATGTGGCCACCCTGATGAGGTACTGCTCTGTGGACCTAGAATATTTTACAGTAAAGTGTCATCTCTACTACCTGCCATGTAAGATCACTTCCACTATCCTGACAGTGGTCTACATTCCACCCCATGTGGCAGTGAAGAGTAGCGTTGTAGCGTAGTATACTTGACAAAGTATACAACATTACAAACAGTCTTGACACAGAATACTTCAAGGTATCATTCATTATAGCTGGTGACTTCAAGCAGGCCAATCCCAAGAATGTCTCACTCAGCGAGTCGTAAGTTCATGGAATGCCCTGCCAGTAGCAGTGGTGGACTCTCCCTCTTTATGGGCATTTAAGCGGGCATTGGATAGGTATATGGAGGATAGTGGGTTAGTATAGGTTAGGTGGGCTTGGATCGGCGCAACATCGAGGGCCAAAGGGCCTGTACTGCGCTGTATTCTTCTATGTTCTATGTTCTATGTTCTAATGTCCTATCAAAATACAATCAACATGTCTCCTGTCTCACTAGAGGTCCGAACATCCTTTATCATTGCTCGAGAACCAAAAATGCTCATTGCTTCATCCCTCTTTTGCATTTTGGAAAATCAGATCACAATAATGTGCGCCTCTCCCTTGCTTTTGAAATTGAAGCATGAGAACACAGTACAGAAAATAGTGCAGTGTTGGTTTGAGGCAACAGAAAGGCTTCTATGGGATTGCTACAGCCAGTGGACTGGGCCATGTTCAAAACTTCAGTGGCCAACTAAACGAGAATGCCACTATTGTTATAGACTTCATTACCAAATGTGTAGAAGACTGCAAACTGAAGTTAATCAAAATGTTCCCCAACTGAAAATCATAGATGAATTGGGAAATCCACTCCCTACTGAAGGCCAGGTTGGAGGCGTACAAGTCGGGCGACCCTGACCTACACGAAAGAAATCAAGGTATGACCTCTGTAAGGGCATCGGAGATGGTAAGATGCAATACCAAACTAAGCTTGAGACCAGACCAACCATGTGTACACGTGTCTTTAGTGGCAAGGCTTACACAATATAAAGGGGTGCAAAGTGAAGTTGAACAGAATCATGGGCAACAGTACATCCCTACCAATGAGCTTAATGGATTCTATGCTCACTTTGAACAGAAGGTCAATGAAACAACGTCACCTATCACAACAGCCTCGGATGCACCTGTAACCATAATCACCACTACAAAACCTACTAGAGTGAACCCACGGAAAGCAACTGGCCCAGAATGGAGTCCAAATACCCAGATGCACTCAGATCCTGTGCAGAGCAGCTGGCGGGAATATTTGCAGACTTCTTTAATCTCTCCTTACTACAATCTAAAGTTCCCACCTAAGTCGAGAAGTCCACCATCATCCCAGTGCCAAATAAAAATCATGCAGTGTGTCTCAATGACCACTGCATTGTCGCTCTAACCTCTATAATTATGAAGTGCTTTGAGAAGTTAATCATGGCACACATCAACTTTAGCCTACCAAATTGCCTTAACCTTTTGTAATTCATCTACTGGCACTACAGGTCTACAACAGATGCAATCTCCCTGGCCCTACACTCATCCCTGGAATATCTTGATAACAAGAATACTTACATCAGACTCCTGCTTATTGACTACAGTTCCACTTTCAACACCATAATTTTCAACACCATAATAACACTTCCAACAAACTCAGCTCTAAACTCCAAGACCAAGGACTCAGCTCCCTGCCTCTCTAACAGGATCCCAAACTTTCTGACCCATTAACTGCAATCAATAAGAATAGGTGACAATGGCTCCTCCACCATAACCCTCAACATCAGTCCCCTGTAAGGCTGAATACTCAGCCCCCCACTATACTCTTAATACACTCACAACTGTGTGGCTAAATTGTGCTCCAACTCCATTTACAAGTTTGCTGATAACACTATTGTGGTCAGGCCGATCTCAAACAGCGATGAGACAGAACATAGCAAACAGATTGAGTGCTTAGTAGCATGGTGTAAAGGGAACAATCTTTCCATTAATGTTAAGAAAATGAAGGAGCTAGCTATTGATTTCAGAAAGTAGAGTGGAGGGCACAGCCCTGTCTACATCAATGGTGCTGAAATGGAACTTGTCAAGAGAGCCAAGTTCCTGGGAGTGAATATTATCAACAATCTATCATGGTCCACACATGTTGATGCAGCAGTTAAGAAAGTACAATAGCACCTCTACTTCCTCAAGAAGCTAAAGAAACTTGGCATGCCCACAAGGACTCTTGCTAATTTTTATAGATACACCATAGAAAGCATTCTATCTGGATGCATCACACTGTGGTTTGGGAATGGCTATTCCCAACACCGCAGAAATCACCGTGAGTCAGGGACACAACTCAGTCCATCACGCAAACCAACCTTTCATCCATTAATCCCATCTATACTTCCTGATGCCTCAGGAAAGAAGCCAACATAATGAATGACCCCTCCCATCATCTTCCA
>NC_057730.1:48900145-48955759 GCF_004010195.1 Chiloscyllium plagiosum | reverse complement strand
GCCAATCATCTTAACCTTGTCAAAAATCCTGACACGATTACCCTGGTTCTCGAACTGCTGAGTAAAACCGATAGTGTCTCAGGATTACAGGAAGTTTTGGGTTGGAATATTCCTCAGCCAAATCCATTAACTCTTTCAAGATTTTAGCATTTGGTGCCTCACTGAAAATTAGGCTCCTAATAACTGAAAAAACTGCGAGTCCACAAGCTGTCTGGAGAATTATTTATTGCTTTTCATCTGCCTCAATGTCATTTGCTTGGAAAAAATAATGCATTCTTTCCACATACTGGGACCCGTCTTCGCCAGCAGGATCGAATAAGTCAAGTTTCCCAAATAACGGCATGATGCCAGAAATGCTTATCCCAATGACTCTTGCAAGCAAATCTTTGCAGGGATGTATTTTTCTCTCGTTGCCACTGAACTAACTCTATGAAGTCTGGTATCCTGTCACCAAGTCACCTTTTATTTACATATGCATAGTACATGACACTGACCAGCTCAGAGCCAGCAGAACCCCTGACACTCCTATCATCCAGGACTCCCTGATTGGACCAGGTTAACAGCCCCAATAAGGGAACTCATATTCTATGATATCCACCAGGTTGACCTTGTTCCAATTACATTTACCAGTCAGATCAACAGAATAAGAAGCATTGGCTTAAATGGTCTGTGGCATGAAAGGGTAGAGATAAGGGTGTAAAGCAACTAGCAAATCTTTTGGAAGTTAATGTAATTTAACCAAATATTCAATGCAAAGTAGCATTCCTCACCTACCTGTTCTACACCAACTGTTGGTCCTTTATCATCACATTGTAAAGTCAGAGTATCAGGAGACACCTTATTGCTTTGTGTTGCATTTGAAATATCTAGTAACAGAAACCAAAATAAATCAAGAGTAAACATAACATTTAATGTTATTGACATTATTGACAGTAGAGAAATTAAAGACGGTCTGAATGAATTAGGCCATAAACCTAAACACAATCATACATATTTCAATATTAACAATTTTAATCTTGGAACTATTAGTTAAAAGCTGTGTTGGTGCAACATTCTATTTTAAACAAATATGTTCTTTATGCCTCCATTATAATATCAGATATACAAGTAATATTAGAAACATTAGCAGTAATTACTAAACTCATCAAGTTTTATTTGAAAGATGTCCAGAATAAGCACTGTAGATTATGGGTCAGACTTGTGGTTAAGTTGACTTTAAAAAGAACACTGCCTAACATTTATGTAAATTTCTGGAAAAACTCAACAGATCTGACTGTTTCCTTCTCCACAGATATGGAGTTTAAAAGTTCAGCTGAAAATGACACTGCTTTGAATGCCTGAAGATCAAAAGATTTATCATATTCAACTCCAAATGTTAATTGTTCCACCATAGATGCTGCCAAAGCTGTTGAGTTTTACCAGAGATTTGCTTTTAGTTCTGCTTTCCAACAACTGCAGGCTCCCTTTTAAATAATGCTACTGATTTTATATTCTTATACTGCTATGAAAATTTTGATCAAAATTGATACAATTTAAGCTATTGTTTTACTCAATTTCTTTTACATTTAGCAATATACACTCTAGTTATGGTCTAACCAAGGTTTACAGGGTTAGCACTATTTCCCTGCTTTTGTACTTAAGAGGTTTCCAAAAAAAGACTGCACTGCTATTTCAAAAGATCACGTCACCTTCAAAGATCTATTCACATGAATCACAAAATCTTGTTTCTGCACACACTTTAGAACTATGTTATTCAGTCAATATTTCCTTTCCACAAATTGCACCAACTTGCATTTCTCTGCATTAAATTTCTCCTGTCATATCTGTCCATTTCGCAAGTCTATTTTCTGTTGCAGTCAATTGGCATTATCCACACACACTCAGCCATACCACCAAATTTGGAATCATCAGGAAATTTTGCAATTTCACTCTGTATTCCAATGTCCTAGTCATTTACGTACATGTATGTAAACAACAGCAGGTCCTAGCACTGAGCTGAGGGGACATTGTTAACCAGCCTTTTGACTGAAAAAGGACTACTGTATTTGCCATGATCCTGTTTTCAGTCCTTTAGACAATCTTTTATCCATACTGACAGTCAACATCCTATTTCACAAAATCATTAACTAGCCTTTTATATGGTACCATGCCAAAGAACTTAAGATTACATGAACAATAACTGCTTTCCCTTCATCAATTTTTTATATTACTTCATCAAAAATTGAATTAAATCAGTTAAGCATAACCTACTTTTTATAAATCCATCCTGGCTCTCCTTACCTTGCTCAAACTTTTCTAAGTGCTTTTTGCATTCTCCACACCTCCCTCCCCACCACATAATTATTGTTTCTAAAACATTATGCTACATTGATGCTAGACTAACTGGCCTCCAGTTACTAGGAATCTCCTTGCCCTTATACAATAAAGGTTGCATCATGCTTGCTGCTCTACAATTCTCTGGCATCTCCGCAGTATTGAGAGAAGATTGGAAAATTATATCAAACATGTTGGCCAAGTCCAATCCAACTGGCTTCAAGTACCCGGAATGTAAGCCTTTCAGACTTGATAACTAATCAATTTCAGCATAGTCACAGTACTTCCAGTAAGCTGAAATTGAATTTTTGCTCTATCCCTTATCTCTATTATATTAACTTCTACTGATATTTTATCAGCTTTAGTTTCCTTGGTAAATACTGATGCTAAGTACTTATTAATAAATCCACACTTTGTACTCTGTTCCAAAGCATACATTACCCTCTTTGTCTTCATACTACTTACTATTTATATTTGCTTGTTGGTTGAAGATGTTTGTGTTACCTTTCATCTTAACCACCATTCTCTTACCTTTTCTCTGGTCAGTTGTATTTTCCTCATTACTTCCATTTTCAATTTGATTTAGTTTACACATGGAGAATTATTTGACATGCATAATTTAACAAACTCTTATTTGGTTTCATCATAATTTTTAAAAGATCTTCCATCATGCAAGGAACTGTACCTTTGGTTCCCTCATCTTCTGCTCTTGTAGGAATGAACTATCTTGTATTTGAAACATCACTTCATTAAAGATCTAGTGCCCTGTTAAGAGTTTATTACGGTCAATCTTTTGTTTCAGTTCATTAGAAGTTAACCTACTTCAGACTGTACTTTTCTTTTCTCTATTGCTAAAATAATATGCTAATCACTCTCACCGAAGGTTCCCTTGAAAAGACTTCAATCAACCACCACAAATCTCAGTTTCCAGAGGTGAATAAGAACACACTGGTCATGAAAATTCTCCTGATCACATTTCAGAAATTTCTATTCTTCCACACCTTTTACTCTAAAAATATGTTAATAAATATTTAGGAAGTTAAAGTTCTCTTGACGTGGCCACTAAGTTCCTATGCATCTGATTTCTTTGCACATCTGCTCCTCTTGCTCAATCTCACAGAATAGTCCTGGTAGCATGACCATACCCTTTATACTTTTTAAACGCTAAACAAATGGATCTTTGACTCTTTCAGGATACGTGCTCTTTCCAACATTCCATTCTCCCCTATTTTTTCTGAAAACTTTGTATTCTTGTAAATTAAGATCCCAACCATTTTTTTAAAGCTAGTCTCTATTAATGCCACAATATCATATTTTCTCACTGGTATTTGTACTCGTAACTGACCAAGCTTATTTTCTATTTTATGAGCATTGCAAACCTGTCTTTGTATGCCTGGCAGATCTTGTTCTGCTTATATCTACTGTGGTAATTTTTCCTTTTCTACCACAATGTGTGAAATGTTCATCTCAATATGCATCTTACGCCTCTTTGCTATTTGTATTTGTTGGCCCTTCTACCAACTTAGTTTAAATTCTCCCAATCACTCTCATGAATCTTGCCAGTAGTGCATTGGTAGGGAGGAGGGACTTGGGGGAGGGGCGTTGGATATGCGATAGGTGGAAGGAGGTTAACGTGAGGGTGATAGGCCGGAGTGGAGGTGGGGGCACAGAGGTCAGGAAGAAGATTGCAGGTTAGGAAGGTGGTACTGAGTTCGAGGGTTGGGATTGAGACAAGGTGGGGGGAGGGGAAATGAGGAAACTGGAGAAATCTGAGTTCATCCCTTGTGGTTGGAGGGCTCTTAGGCGGAAGATGAGGCGCTCTTCCTCCAGCCGTCGTGTTATGGTCCGGCGATGGAGGAGTCCAAGGACCTGCATGTGCTTGGTGGAGTGGGAGGGGGAGTTGAAGTGTTGAGCCATGGGGTGGTTGGTCCGGGTGTCCCAGAGGCGTTCTCTGAAACGTTCCGCAAGTAGGTGGCCTGTCTCCTCAATATAGAGGAGGCCACATCGGGTGCAGCGGATGCAGTAAATGATGTGTGTGGAGGTGCAGGTGAATTTGTGGCGGATATGGAAGGATCCCTTGGGGCCTTGGAGGGAAGTAAGGGGGGGAGGTGTAGGTGCAAGTCTTGCATTTCTTGTGGTTGCAGGGGAAGGTGCCGGGAATGGAGGTTGGGTTGGTGGGGGTGTGGACCTGACGAGGGAGTCACAGAGGGAGTGGTCTTTTCGGAACGCTGATAGGGGAGGGGAGGGAAATATATCCCTGGTGGTGGGGTCTGTTGGAGGGATGGACTATAAACACAGCCCAGGGCGAAAAAGTGAGGACTGCAGATGCTAGAGATTAGAGTTGAGAGTGTGGTGCTGGAAAAGCACAGCAGGTCAGGCAGCATCCAAAGAGTAGGAAATTCAACGTTTCGGGCAAAAGCCTTTCATTAGGAATGATTCCTGATGAAAGGCCTTTACCCGAAACGTCGATTTTCCTGCTCCTCGGATACTGCCTGACCTGCTGTGCTTTTCTAGCACCACAGTCTCGACTATAAACACAGCCCAGCCAGCAGTACCTACATCTAGAGACTGAATGCAAAAAGTTGTTTTCATTGACTAAGCCAGTTTATTGAACTAGAAAATCTCTGGGGATGACTTCAAAAGAATTTTTCACTGCAAAAACTGGATTGCCTATCACATTATTGATGTAGAGTTGAAGGTATTGAAGTGAATTGTTTTAAAAGTCAGTGGACATAAGTTCTCTTTGCTGATAACAAATTCAGCTATTTTGATCAAAATGAGACAACTATATTATAATCTAGCATATTAAGTATGACACCAATACATAAAATGAATTAAATTAGCTAAATTAAATCTTGTTCCATTATCTATGGAGTACAACATTTATTCTGATTTATAAAAAAACAAGAGGACGAGGTCTTATCAATGTCTTCAATTTTGAAAACTTATTTGTCTTAAATTGCCATCTCAATAGATGTTCTCTAACAATGTTCAAAAAAATGACCAATTCCCATACGATTGGAACTTTCAGTAATTTTCTGCAGGTGTACAATGACATTGTACGTTCACTTTGTCTTACTTTAATTTATATTTACTTAGCATCTCCCTAGGCGGCCTTGTAAGGGTAGAATCTCACCATATGCGAAAGATTAAATCAATTCTATTTTAGGTGAAGAGAGAACGTCCAAACAATTTCCAAAGGGGCTCTCCCATTCTCCTGCAGTAGCTTTCATAGATTATAACTTTAGCATATATCTTAAATGGGAAAGATCAATGGACACCTTGCAGAAAAATAATTCTTCTTTTCCGTCCCCCCCCACCTACTTTTCCAGTTTTGATTACAAAATTATCTTTCTTTTCATGGTGGAGTGGGTGGGGGAGGTGAAACTCCACTTACTACTTTTGTCACATCGTGACTCAAGATCGAGAACTCAGTAGCATGCATGGAAGTAAATTGATGGGATGTTGTCTACAATTTCAGATATTGGACTACAAGTCTAGTAAATTCCATCTCCTTGATATTTAAGTTAGTTACCACTGTAATGTGTACTTGATGGAGTTACAGTATCCAAGTTCTTTGGTAGTGGAATATTCCATGCAATCTCAGCATCCTCAGGTACAAAATTTGAAGTTCTGAGAAAAGATAGTTGAAAAAGAAAGCCATTAGTGAGCTATTAGATTAAATCCTTATTTTTGCCATTTAGGTGGAAATTTGACAAAGTTCTGGATGTCACCACAGAAAATGACATCACCAACCCAAAGAAACCCAAATATATATAAATAGAAATCAGGAATTATCAGCAGTGCTTCATCTGGAGGCCCACTGAAGATGCTACCTAGTAGGGTGACAAAATGGAAATGAACCTTTCAGCTCAGCGAGCAAACCTACATCCAGAATCTCAACCTGAGCTACAAATCTTCTCAAAACCTGATTTGACAAAGTATATCATCTGGCCATTTTAAAATGTTTCCAATTTTACTTTGTTTTATTGCACAAAGCTTTACATGCAAGACTAACTTTTGTATAATATGACACAATAACGAGCACAATCTTTAATTGCTTCCACGTAAAGTACAACACTTGATCGCATGTTAATTTGGCAACTATACAAACTTAGAAAATGTATTTAAATAAGACAGGTAGCATTACTGGGAGTATTAGAAAGCGATTAAAGATGAAGTGAGGATGATTAGTAAGAAATTATTGAAGGGCATGGGATGGAATGGATTGCAGGTGAGGTGCTGAGTAATGTAGCAAGTAATGACCTGGCCTTATTAAGTGGAGTCAGGAAGGGAACTCCTGGTTTCATTTTCAAAAAGTTATTTTTAAAACCAACCTTTATCACAGCTGTCTGCAACAGTTCTTTTAAAGGAGAAGATAGTTACAACCTCTTCTAGATCTAACTTTCCTGAAGGTTGCCATGATTAAATTGCTAGGTCAACCACTACAAATATACAGCAAATCCTTGCTTTAATTTGCCCCACTCAATGCCACTTTGTCTTAACACATTTTATTTTTAAGGCTTGTTTCTTCAAATTATTTTAGTGCTTTCAGCTTAAGGGTTTTTACCCTCCTTGTCCTCAGTCTTGTTCCTGGAGTCCATCCTCCCCCACAGTCCTATTTGTTTCCTCTTTCGCCTGACATTGTCTCCCTCTGCTCTTGCCCCAGCCTAGTCTCCCTTTGCCCTCATCTGGACCATGTCTTCTTCTATCCTTAACTTAGGCTGCTAACTTCAAGACTGAAGCCATTCCCTTCAACTAATTGTAGCTCTGAACTTGTTCTAAAGGGATTTATCTAATGGCAGAAGTTGGTCAGTGCAGGGTCTCTGCAGCGCCTTGCAGACTGACCTCACTTTCGATGGAGCCTGGTCAATCTAAATAAAGCAGTCTTCAGTGGCAGGTGGTGAGTGAGGGAGAGCATAGAGCAGGGCAGCTGGAACCTATAGCAGCAGGGGGTTATGATGAGGGAGGGCAATAAACAGGGCAGTTGATAGCTCTAGCAGCAGGTAGTGATGGTGAGGATGGGCAGTGAGCAGGGTAGTTGGAGAGGTAGAATGGTTTCACTCAGGCAAAAAGTGTGTCACAGAAGAGGCCTCAGAGGGAGAAGGATCTGACAAAAAAAAATGTCCTCAACATCATGTGAACCGCAGGCTGAATTCCATATAACTATATTGGGTTGAATCTTATTAGAGTGGCTAAGTATCATTTTTGGCTACTTTCATGGAAGGTTTCTCTCTGTCACACAAAGTGAGTTTTCTCACACTAAATTTGCCTCATTTAACTCTGATGATGTTAACTTCCTTTTATTCTCTCACTCACCTTATGCAAAAGTTCTTGCCACAGTCAGAATTATGATCCCAGGAAAGGGACTCCAGCTTGCGGTGGCCACCGTCAGCACTGGGCCCTGCCCGGTTGCCTGCTGCTAGAGGTCCCCACCAAAGTCTCCATGTCTCCTTTGAACTCGCAATACCCAATAGCCTATTTCCATTCAATACACTGAACTTGGCTTATAACAATCCTTCGGACCCTCAGCATTACACCTAATGAAGCTCACCCTGCTTCGCTGTATTCCCCTGTGGAGATTAGAATGGTAGCCACTGCCACCTCCCCTTAGCCCACTGTGCCCTCAGATGCAGTTGCATATGCCTCAGCATGTTCCAAGACTACCTGGTCAGGTCCACGCCCCCCAACAACCCACCCACCCGTTCTGGCACCTTCCCTGCCAATGCAGGAATTGCAAAACCTGCGCCCACACCTCCTCCCTCACCTCCATCCAAGGCCCCAAAGGAGCCTTCCACATTCATCAAAGTTTCACCTGCACATCCACCAATGTCATTTATTGTATCCGTTGCTTCCAATGCAGTCTCCTCTACATTGGGGAAACTGGACACCTCCTTGCAGAGCACATTAGGGAACATCTCCGGGACACCCGCACCAATCAACCCCACCGCCCCGTGGTCCAACATTTCAACTTCCCCTCCCACTCCACCGCTTCCTCACCACCCGACGCCTGGAGGAAGAACGTCTCATTTTCTGCCTTGAAACACTTCAACCCCAGGGCATCAATGTAGACTTCACTCCTCATTTCCCCTCCCCCCACCTTACCCCAGTTCCTAACTTACAGCTCCGCACCGTCCTCATGACCTGTCCTACCTGCCAATCTCCCTTCCCACCTATTCGCTCCAACCTCCTTTCTGACCTATCACCTCCATCCCCATCCCCATTCACCTATTGTACTCTTTGCTATCTTCTCCCCAGCAACCCCCCCGCTATTTATCTCTCCACCCTGGAGAGTCCATGCCCCGATTCCTGATGAAGCGCTTTTGCCCGAAACGGCGATTTTCCTGTTCCTCGGATACTGCCTGACCTGCTGTGCTTTTTCAGCACTATGCTAATCTAGACTCTGGTTTCCAGCATCTGCAGTCTTCACTTTTGCCTATTCCTCAGTATACCCCACTACATCACCATCGTTGTGCCCGACTCTGTAAATGCCTCAGTTTTGTATCCCTTAGCCTTGAGCCGTAGACACTGGTTACGTGGACTTTAGTAAAGCCTTTGACAAGATTCCACATGGTACACTAACAAGTAAAGTTTGGTCACACTGGATTCAGAGTAAGCTTGTCAGTTGGATACAAAATTGGCTTAATGGCAGGAGACAGAGTGGTGGTGGACGGTAGCTTTTCGGACTGAAGGCCTGTCAACAGATATGTTTCACAGGGATTGGTTCTGGGTCCTCTTTTGTTTGTCACTTATATAAATTATTTGGATGAGAATATAGAAGACGTGGTTAGTAAATTTGTGTATGACACTAAAATTGGTGGCATAGTACACAGTGAAGAAAGTTTCTAAGATCACAACGGGATCTTGATCAAACTGGTAAACGGACTGAAAAATGGCAGATGGAGTTCAATCTGGATAAATACGAGGTATTGCATTGTGGCACAACAAACAAGGGTTGGGCTTATACAATTAATGGCAGGGTCTTGGGTAGTGTTATAGAACAGGGGGACCTAGGGGGTCAGCTACATCATTCTTTGAAGTTTGCATCACATATAGAACAGGATGGTTAAAAAGTCATTTGACACTTTTGCCTTAGTTGCTCAGTCTTTGGAGTGTGGGAGTTGGGAAGCCATGTTGAGGTGTATTGGATATTGGTGAGGCCTCTTCTGAATACTGTGGTAAAAACAATGACTGCAGATGCTGGAAACCAGATTCTGGATTAGTGGTGCTGGAAGAGCACAGCAGTTCAGGCAGCATCAGAGGAGCAGTAAAATCGATGTTTCGGGCAAAAGCCCTTCATCAGGAATACTATGTCCAGTTCTGGTCGCCCAGTTATAGGAAGGATGTTAATTGGCTGCAGAGGGTTCAGAAGAGATTTACTAGGGTGTTGCTGGGATTGGATGGTTTGAGTTATAGAGAAGGACTGGATAAACTGGGACTTTTTTCACTGGAGCATAGGAGGTTGAGAGGCGACCTTATAGAAATTCATAAAAGAATGAGGGGTACAGATGAAGTTAATGGCAGTTGTCTTTTCCCTAGGATAGGGGACACATTTTTAAAAGGTAAGGAGAAAGACTTAAAAACGATATGAGGGATAACGTTTTTACACGGAGGGCGGTTTGCGTGTAGAATGAACTTCCTGAGGAAGTGGTGGATGTGGGTACAGTTGCAACATTTGTCTAAGTACACGAATAGGAAAGGTTTGTCAGGATATGGGCTATGAGCAGGTAGGTGAGACTAGTTTAGTTTGGGATTATGCTTGGCATGGACTGGCTGGACTGAAGGGTCTGTTTCCATGCTGTATGACTCCATGGACATCCTTCACTTTTTCCAGCAGTAATCTTCCTGTTGTTTCTACAGGTCACCTCTTGAACCCTTCTCAAAAGTGGAAAAATGGATAGACACCCATCACTGTATTCAATCCAGATCTCTGATCAACTTCAGTATGCAGCCACATAAGTGACAGACCTGACCCCTGACCACTCTGTTTGTAGCTCCTCAAATGACAATATGGGATTCCCTTCCCTGCCTATGCTAGCCCTATAGGACTGGCCACTGAACACCTCTCAGACTACTAGGATAGATGCCCTGACTGTGGGAGTGTCCCAAGTAGCTGACTGATCATGGCAAAACCCCTGAACTGTGAATTGTGCCTGTGACTGACAGTACCAGGACCTTCTGACCAACAGTGGCCCCTCCTTGAGCGGACTCAGGACTAATCCTCATTATTCTGTCATGGGCATTTGGTTGAATGAATGCACAATGCATTTGACATACAAGCTCATGCTATAGGTGTTAGAGTTATCCATGGTGTGCTGTTCAGCAAGATTTGTACCCCTCAGCCCCCAACGCCCCTCAGATCCTTACTAACAACCATAGCAAGCAGCCTGTGTGTCTGTGCAAAACAGCAGCTAAATACAGAAGCTGAAATGCCAATGCGTTTACACATACGGCATGGTAAGGCAATGCAAGGAATGGATGAGCATGCAAGTTGGACTAAGTAAGCAAACTCACAGAGAGCAAACAAACAGTCTTTCTCAATCCTTGGAATGTATGGCTATGTTATACATGCAAAGTGTCTCTGTTGTAGCCTTTTAACGCTAGTTACTGTTGCACCTTGCAATGCAAGTCTGTGCTTCCTGGGTGGCCTGCAAGGTCTTGGAGAATTGAATAAGCTTTATTGTCATGTACTCACATTAGTAAAGTGAAAAGTTTAAAAGTTGCCACTTATGGCGCCATTTGCCATATTGATCATTCTGGGTTGACAGATGCTAATATCTGGGGATTAGAGGTGTGTGCACCTGTTGCCGGTGCATCATGCCCCGAACTGCAGACTGATCAAATGCAACACAGTGGTCATTTGAAGCAAGTGGTGGGCTGATTCCAACAGAGTCGTTTGCATGTTGAACTTTTGAAATATTAAGCTTGCTTGGTAAGCTTGGCAAGAGAAAAAGATGAATAATAATGAGGCAAGTTGAGCTGTCAAGAAGACATTTAGCAAGCAGTAATTCCCCCTTAGCCACTGACTAGTGAGAAACTTGCCAGGCACACTGCCTGTGAAAAGCCTAAAAGATGGGCTGAGATGCTCCTGGCATCAAGATTGGCCTCACTGGACTTCTCACTTGATTCTGCCACAAATCTCACCATAGCTCATATTGCTGAGACCACCTATGATATTCCACCCAATGTATACAACGTCATTATTTTTAAAAATCAGAAGAATCAAAATCAATTTAAACTATGATGCTGTATATAGAGCTTTTAAAACAAAACATTTTGCAGTAGCTTAAGTACAGAATCTGCACTTTAGTGTTCAAAACATAGTATAATTTTCATTTTTACCTCTAGATGATTATTCCACATGCATATCCTTGGAGACTACTGGATTCTATACATTTCAAAGAAAGGAATAGCATACAGAAAGCAAAATTAAACGATTGGTGACAAAAAATTCACCAAAAGTTACAAACTGAAAATGTTCAAAACCACGACAATATACACCACTGAAGGAAACGCCAGTTGCTGGACCTGGAACAGCAAGATAAAAACTGTAAAATCATCTGTAAAATGTAGTGATACATCAGGACAGATACTGCCTGAATATTTCCAATCCCATAAATGAATCAACTGCCATGAAGTCTTGAACCATTGTCTAAGTGTTCGAGCTGGGTAATCTGTATCATATTATGAAACAGACATGACAACATTGCATCTCCTTATATAATTTGCTTTTGTCCAAGTTGGTTTTCTAGCTAAACAGATCACTGCAGAGCTTAGACATCAGTGAGTCAGTTTGCAGTTCCAAAATTTGTTGTTCAGACATTCATTTGGTTTTCTGATTGGAACACAAATGTCGCAAAGGACAACATCCAAATCAACCGTGGCTGATGTACTTCGTTCAAAATGATTTGGTAGGAGGCTTCTGTCACCCCAGCAGAAATGTAGTTTTTGAACTGCAAATAAATATATAAAACCACTATTTATTGATTGAATTCCAATTATATTCCGATAATATAGTAAATTATACTTGCATACATAATCCCTTATTTTGAAAGATTTTTGAAAATTACCACTTACTTCTTTTTGAAGAGTAGTGATTTATGTCGATGATTGCAGTCTCTGCCAGCCTCGTCCCATGAAAAGCAATAAGAATAACTAAGCTTTTTTCTGTTGCCATTGATATTAACACTGGGTAGAATTACATTTTTAAAAAGGGCTTACAAGTTTTAAAATTTCATTGCTAAGTAATGTAAAATTGGCCATATTTATTTCTATACAATTGAAAAACTTTTTCATCCTTTACATCATTTCTGAATCAAAAGCTATGATCTCCATCAAAACAGATTTTATTACTGGTGCACTTAGCAAATGAACCAAATTAAAATTCAACACAGTCCAAATTCCCACCAACTGACAGTGTCTTTAATATAGTAAGCATTTCAAGTGTTATGATCCCAAATCTCAACAACACATCCTGTTGACCATTTGCTGCTGGCAGCAGGCTGCTCATGCTCAACCAGTCCATACTTGCAAGCTTCAAGAGTATATCCATCATTGGATTGGATTCTATTATTGGAAATCATCTAAAGAATCCAGACTGTGCTAGGAATTACACCAAGAATCAGTAGATCATCATCAGCATGATGAACTTATGCGTGCAAGAAGCTATATTTCGAATTACTCAAGATTATGGATTCTTTTCGGCAAAAGGAATTTTTATGTACATTTCACCTACTTAAAAAATGAGGGTCATGGTGACAGTCAAATTCTACTACATCATGGCAATGCTTTCAGTGATCAGAATCTACCTGCTTAATCTGAGAATTAAGACTATAAAACACAGGAACAGAAATTAGGCCATTCGGCTTATCGAGTCTACTCTGCCATTTGATTTTGACTGACAGGTTTTTTTACAACCTCATTTTCCTGCTTTCTCCCTGTAATCTTTGATCCCCTCGGCCATCAAAAACTTATCCCTGTTTTAAACATACTTAATTACCTGGCATCCACAGCCTTCTGTGACAATGAAATCCACAGGTTCAACACTCGCTGGCTAAAGAAGTTTCTCCTTAACTCTGTTCCAAAGTGTCTTCCCTTTAATCTAAAGGTATGCCCTTGGGCTCTTAGTTCGTTGCCGATGGAAACATTTTCCCAACTTCCACTCTGTCCAGGCCGTTCAGCATTCTGTGAGTTTCATTCCTCATCCTTCTGAACTCCACTGAAAATAGTCCTAGAGTCCTCAAATGTTCTTCATATGTTAAGCCTTTCATTTCTGGGATCATTCTCATGGACTTCCTCGAGACCCACTCCAGGGCCAATACATTCATCCTGAGGTATGGGGCCCAAAATAGCTCACAATACTCTAAATGTGGTCTGATTAGAGCCTTATAAGGCCTCAAGTACATCCCTGCTTTCATATTCTACTCTTCGAGATGAATGACAACAATGCATTTGCATTCCTAACTACTGACTCAACCTGCAAGTTTACCTTAAGTTAACCTGGACAAGGAGTTCCAAGTCCCTTTGCACTTCAGACTTCTGAATTTTCTCCCCATTTAGAAAATAGTCCATGCCTCGATTCTTCCTACTAAAGTGCTTGACCTCACACTTGCCCATGTTGTATTTCATCTGCCACGTCTTTGCTCACTCTCCTAACCTGTCTAAGTCTTTCTGCAGCCTCCCGCCTCCTCAATACTACTTGCCCCTCCACCTATCTTCGTATCATCCACAATCTTAGCCAGATTCCCTCAGCTTCTTTTTCCAAATCATTAATGCATAAAATGAAAAGTTGTGGTCCTAACACTCACCCTTGTGTGTGTGTGTGTGTGTGTGTGTGTGTGTGTGTGTGTGTGTGTGGGGGAGGGGGGGGGGGGGGGACACCACTAGTCACCAGCTTTCATCCTGAGACAGACCTTTTTATCCTCACTCTCTGCCTTCTGCCAAACAGCCAATCTTCTAACCATGCTAGTCCTTGCCTCTAACACCATGGGCCATTATCTTACCTAGCAACCTCCCGTGCAGCACTTTATCAAAGCCCTTTTGGAAGGCAACAAAGATAACATCTATTGGCTCTCTTTGGTCTAACCTGCTCATTTCCTCCTCAAAGAATTCTAACAGATTTTTCAGGCATGACCTCCCCTCAATGAAACCATGCTGACTTTGCCCTATTTTACCTCGCACTTCCAAGTATTCAGAAATCTCATTTTCACAATGTACTTCAAAATCTTGCCAATGACTGAGGTCAGGCTAATCAGCCTATAACTTTCCATCTTTTGCCTAACTCCTTTCTTAAACTGGGGTGCGGTGGGGGTTATATTAGCAATTATCCAGTCCTCTGGGACCTTACCTGTCTCCTATGATCCCTGGACGATCACTACTAAAGCCTCCATTCTCCCTTCAGCTATCTCCTTCAGAACTCTAGGTTTGTAGTCCATCTGGTGCAGGCGATTTATCCACTTTCAGACCTTTCAGTTTTTCTAGCACCTTCTTCTTGGAGATGGCTACTAAACTAATCTTTGCCCCCCCAATGCTCTTGAATCTTTGGGATGTTACTTGTGTCTTCCACTGTGAAGACTGACGCAAAGTACTTATTCAGTTCCTTGGCCATTTCTTTGTTTCCTATTACTATTTCTTCAGCATTATTTTCCACTAGCCCAATGTCCACTTTTCCCTCTCTTTTTCTCTTTACATATTTTAAAATTGACTGTTAACTGCTCTTGTTGCATTTCCATGTCAATTATGGCCCAACAAATCTGCACCTCTTCGCATTCCGCATAAGATTATGAATTTATTCAAGTCTGCTTCTTGCACTCCTCAAAATTAGACCGCAAGACAGAAAGCAACTTCTAATCTCCTCAAGCATTTAAATACCCCAAATGCACCTCTCATAAATATACTAGTTTAAAAGATGGAACAGTACAGAAAAAAGTTCTAGGTATCGTTCCATCATGTATGGTGACCAGTGCAATAGCTGAACAAAGTCCCATTTCCAGAGGTCAAAGTAACGCCACAAGTGTAAGGAGAGTCACAAGTTTATTTCAGAGTGAAGAACACTTAACTCACATGAGTTTGTTACTTGAGGCTCAGAATGCAGATCTGGAGTTAAGTTAATACAATCAGCTCAGGGGAATTTATTGAGAGAGGGTTTGTTGGGTGTGGATGGAGCATTTTGAAATAGGGAGGGACATGAGGTCAAAGGAAAGTACAGCATGAAGAAGATTGAAATCATTGGAGTATGAAAATCAGTTAGTGCACAGGGGACAAGCACAGTGAAGACATATCTCTTGAAAAAATTGTGCAGTACTCAGATGGGTAAGAGAGAACAAGGATTTTTAAAGAGAATGGTAAGACTGAAAATTGAGGTGAAACTGCGAGATAGGGAATTAAATAGAAAAATTAGAATATTCAGCATAAAAACTACACCAATACCAGAGCAAATTAGGCAATATATTGGTAGTATGTATGATCAGATGGGGAAGATTCATTAACATGTGAAAAGATCTTTATAATTCGGTCACTTCACTAAATGCCCACTGTAAAACCATGATGTCTCACAATATATTGAAAACAAGTTTAAAATGAATATTTTCTCTACCCTCTACACCTTGATAACACTGCCAAATTCCTGCTGAAGTTACAATAATAGAAGAATATCTTCAAAGAAATTTGCGTTTTTTTTGAGATGGCATCATACAACATCACCACAAAGCGGTATTGTAATTTTTTATTCATTTTCAGTGAACATTTATTTTACATATAATGTTTGAAAAATTATCAATGTGAGTCAAGTGGATAAGAAAAGAGGCAGAACCACATCAGTGTGAAGCTTGTGCAATTTTAAATCCTGCACAACATTTCATGAATACTAAACTGCCTAATCAATGGCACTAGGAAATTAGCATTCCATAAAATTTCACCATGCAATTTCATCATGTATTTTTTTCAACAGGCCACCCAGACCATCTAAACCAGAATCTTAAAGCAGGGTACCATTACCTTCTGAAAGATTTCACTGGAATGATATGGTTACAGCTATTGCTGCATCAGCAACAGCAATCACTTTCAGTAATGCCCTGCAGTTTTAGTACAACTTCTTGAAGGTCTGATGGAGGTAGTGACAAGGAAGGAAGTATTATTGCCCATCACCCACAGCAAAATGCCTAAGGCAACTATTCAGCAGGCATGGGCAGACTCTGAGTTTCATTAACTTCAAGATGCAATAAGAATGAGTATACCTTTCTCTCTCTCAATAACACTGCTTTCATCCTACCCTGTTGCTAATACTCTGAATTCCCTCCACCATATCCTTTGACAAATATTCATAAAAACACTTTGCAACATATCTTATTTCATGGCATGACACACTATTATTGTCTTCTCTCACATTCTGGAACCTGCAAATTCAGCAATTCTTCCTCTCTCATTTCATATTCCACAAATTTGTCCTTCCATGAATCATATGCTATCCTACTTTTTCTTCAAATTTCAGCATGTGCACTGTATGCATGACCTTTACTTGTCTCAACTAATCACTTCAACATCATTCATTTTTCTTGATTTTTTTTTCTGTAGTATTTACTGCCAGGGAGAGGAGAGGAATAACTAACTTAGGGACATCACCTAAATGAAACACAAAGCCCTGGAAATTAAGTGTCCTAGAAAAAAAGCCTTGAGCATTGGGAAAACATGATTGGTGTAGGTATCTACATCTTTCTGACAGTTCTATGTTCACATCAACAAATAATCAGTAACATCTTTGGATTCTCAACTATGAAAGTCATTCCAACTGAAATTGAATATGTTTGCCGTTCATAAGTAACTAAGGTAAATGGTTGAAAAAGACACTCCACAAAATATTTTCTTGAATGATAAGTTTGGTTGTTGGCAACAAAGTCTTAGCATCAACGGCAGGAATTTATGGAACAAAAGCATTGGCATATTGCTAAATCAGAAGACAGAGTTCGTATAAAGCATCCCAAACTTAAATTTTAGAACAAGATATTACAACAATGATTATTCCCATACAGTTATGTGATTAGTAAACCATATGCCTTCGCAAAAAACGTTCTGAATACATTAAAAATTGCAACTCTACTATAAACTAATTTTCACACTTTAGTTCAACAATACCTTCCAGGTAACTGTAAGCTCAGTTCACAGTTGGAAGAATCTGGAAGTTCCTTGTAAGGCAATGGCTGAGAGGATTGGTCTGGTACAGTGGCAGGTGTAGCAGATGAATCCATATATTCTGCAATTGACTCAGGCTCCAGTGCATTGGTTGAATTTTCTCCAGTGGTAGCATATTGTGGCACAGGATGTATATCAGATTGTTTTAGAGAAAATGATGCTGAATTGCTCTGGATAAGTAATGAAGCACAAAACAGAAATAAATCCTTAATACTCTTAATTTGAAGTAAATTTATTATGCTGTTTTCTCATAAATAATTTTGTACAAAATGTGGATTAAAAATAAAAACTAATGCAAAATTTGGTTTGCTATTTCAGAGCATTGAATGAAGAAACATTTTTTTTACCTCCTCTGCTGTTTTTCTAAGTGATTGAGTATTTACAGTTTTCAAGGCAGCTTTTACCTTTCTTTCCAATCGTTTTATTCGAATCTGTGTGAAAAATGGATTGTTAAAGTTGTTTTTATCTCTGTAATTTATATTTCTTAATACTGGTTTTAAAGCACAGGACAATGGCACAAAAATTACATACACAACAATAAGTCAAAATCCCAGAAGACAAGATAGAAATGTTTCTTGAAAAAAAGTGATATAGGTACAAATCTAACAAAATCAAAATGAAGTTTCTTCAGTGATCAAAGACTGAATTTTGTATCTAAAATTTCCAGGTGCAGAAAATGGTCTCTTTCACCTATACTTTGGATTGAAGTTTGTCATATTCCTTATGTACCACTGAACAAACTATAACTACAACTAGCAAGCAAATAGTATTTGGCCACTGCACAACTGAGCTCTGAAAGTTTTCCCTGGGTTGGATTGGAAGGCAAACAACCGCCCACTTTCACAAAATAAAAGACATGATTTTTAAAATAGATTATTGACATGATTTATTGTATGTCCTTCCTCAGGCCAATCCTTTCTGACTTTAACGCAGTACATTAAGAGCCAGCATTGGTGCCTTGAATGGACTAAGTTCCCTAGAATAACCGATTAATAATTGCGTTTCCTGTTAACTGTCTCAAGCTGAAGCAGATTGTTTTCAAACTTTGCAGCGTATGTGATCTTGCGATTTGCTTCCAACCTCAGATTCATGCCATCTTTAATTTGACTATTACTACTTTCACAACACAGCCAACTCTGTTCCCATCTCAGCTATTCAGCCGTTGATCCCAGTCCTTCAACTTGCCAAGATGAATTCTTCCAATTCATGCCTCTTGAACACTACCAATTTTGATTGCTGCATTCGTTGCTTAATTGAGAACTGTACACTCCGCTGACAATCTGCAAGCTCTGAAATTCCCTCCATAAATATCTTCCCCTCTTCCTTGCTTCCCTCCTTTAATATACTCTTTAAAAACCCCTCTTGGCCAAACTTTGTCATTTGATTCAACATTTGCTTACAGGGCTCAGTGTCAAATTTTATTAGAGAATAATCTTGAGAGATATCTTGTTCTATTCTGATGGAAGATTCTAAATAAATACAAAGTAGTTGTTTAAAACTTACTTGAATAGTTTTAGCCAGTTCTTCATGATTTTGTCTACACTCAATATTTTCAATTCTTTTTGTTAAGTCTTCAAGTTTGTTGTTCAAATGATCACTTCTAAGTTCAGTGGCAATCTTTTGGTGAATCCATTTCTGGATCTAACAAGATAAACTGGAATGAATCTGTGATTTGCACGTAAAAGTAAAGTTCAAAGTTTAAACATATATATTCCTATATTAAGCACTGTTAATAATCCACTGTAGGCATGGTCTGCGTCACTGTTTTAGCAGTTCTATTCCCACTTTCAAATAAACTGGCAGGGAAATTCACTTAAGGTATTGCATAATGTGGATTATTAATTTTTCTTCCATCCTTGCAAAATTGTCTGTAGCATCTGATTAGGGAAGTAACAAGAGGTATTTATGAAGACAAAAGTATCTAACTTTGGCAGTGGTCAATTTGGTCAGTATTTCAGACACAATGGCCATATTTTTAGCAGCTAGCAGGCATGTCTCAGTAGAAACTTTCTTTTACTTTGATATCATCGCAGATGAAACTGCCAAATCTTTGTTGCAATCTATTTAGGGATCAATACATTTTGTTTTTAAAGCAAACAAGGTACTTACTAAGAAAATAAAGAAGAGCATTCCAAAATTTGTTCAAACAAATTTTATTATACAAACGGTTGGAAAAGTAAAACAAACAAACACACAATACATGACATACTCTAATATCTAGAATTAACAAAAAGACAAATTTGGATTTATGAACAAACTGTGGTTGGACACTCACAGGAGCACATCAAATAGCAGATAAAATTAACAGTTTCCCAGTAACCCACCCAAAGTTTAGGGACAATGAGTCAGCAAATCTCATTAAAAGATTTGCTAGCCTTCATGAAAAATCTTCATTGGCCTCTGAAAGATCTAGACTCTGAACTGATTTAAGAGTTATTTTAACAGAAGAGAATAGAATATCCTTTATTATCATGTGTACTCCAGTACAGGAATACAGTGAAAAGTCTTTACAATGGCTGCCTCTAACGACTCTACCTTGTATACAAGTACCTGGGTACAAATCTTGGATACAAAAGAGAAATAAAAGAAAATGTAGTTGCATTGTTTACAGTATATAATAAAAAAAAGTTAGAAATAAGATAGTTATAATAATTTAAGGATTGACATTACAGTCTGGAAAAAAAATTCAAATAGCAGCAGCTCCGCCTGTGGTCGGACTGCCTTCGCCAGGCCCTAGCCCATTTTGTTCCAGCCTCTGATCCGCTCCCCACTGGCACATGGTATGTTCCGCTGCAATGGGACTTGCATCCCCTCGTGCTGCACAGTGGCTCGCTTCTCCTCGCGCTGCTCCAGGCTTTGTACCCTCCCACTGTTCCTGGTCTTGTTTCCCTCGTGCTGGACTGTAGCTCGCCTCTCCTTGTGCTAGTCTAAGTCTTGTTCCCCTCATGCTGCACCAGGACTCATTTCCCTTCACACTACTCAAGTTAAAAACAGAGGAATCCTAGACTTCTAGAGACTGTTAATAATTATCTAGTTATCAACACACCAGTTCAGCTTCACAGTTTCTGCTGCACATGAATTTTCCTCAGCTCCCAGACCCAGCCTTCTTAGTTTTCTCAGGCTATACTGCAGCATCAGGTGCGGTCCCAGTTCCTCAGCCATGCTGCTAACAACAGATCATCTCCCAACCACACAATCTTTTCTCGCAAGCTTATATCCCACTGACTTCAAAAGGTTACGTTCCGGCATCCAATCACGAGTACCATTCTAGCTTGCTAACTGCTCCAACCCCACAAGCCCATGGGTCATCCTTTGACCCAAATGTTGGGAGCCAGCTAACCAAAGCACTTCAGCCATATGGAACTACGTTCCTGGACTCTCACTGACAAACTGACTGGAGCTGACAATTGCTTACTGACACTTAAACTGATTTGAGGGACTCATTGAAATACTTGCAACAAATGGTGGCTCAGTGGTTAGCACTGCTGTCTCACAGCACCAGGGTACCAGGTTCGATTCCAGCCTCGGGTGACTGCCTGTGTGGAGTTTGCTCATTCTCCCCATGTTTGCGTGGGTTCCCTCCGGGTGCTCTGGTTTTCTCCCACAGAACAAAGATGCCCAAAGTGTTAGGTACATTAGAGAGAGGGAAATGGGTCTGGATGGGTTGCTCCTCGGAGAGTCGGTATGAACTTACTGGGCCGAAGGGCCTGTTTCTACACTGTAGGAAATCTAATCTAATCATAAACAAGTCTTGCCCTTGTTCCTAAGCAGGATTAAATGTAACAATCAGTGAAACATCTTGTGCTTGATGTTTCAAATTGCCAGCTTACAAGGCACAATGTAATAAAATCTATACTTCTCCCTTCACTGTGTTAGTTCACTCCAAGGAGGTGGGGCAGACTGTTATCCCAACAGATAACTGAAGACATTAGAGTCCAGACAGTGTAGTTAAAAGTTCTGCCTAGGTTCTCTAAGACATCATATTAGTTGTTTGGTTACATATTGGCCCTCCTTGCATTCTTTACTGCCCACCTACCTACCTCAATAGTTCATCTTAGTCCCTCTGCTAAGAAAATGCCCCATACGCAATGGTACCCCCATATACTCCATGTCAGCTGTCCCATGCCCATTCTCACTATAAATACACTGCATACAACAACCAATAAATCTGACAGTAACAATGACATGCAAAACGGCTTAGAAACTAACTTTTTGACCAACATCTGGGTTCCTACAATTCTAAAAATAAACAGACTATTAAGATATTAATAACAGTAGCTTTAAAGTTGTGGTACCTTTAATTTTGTGCAAATAAACAGACACATTGACAAAATCTCTGAAAACAATTAAGCCAGTCAAAACTTCTCTGCAAATAAAATCTCTTAGAAATAATCCTTTTAGAAGAGACTGGGCTTTCATCCAAGTTTCATTATGCAGTTTCAAGAACTCTTCTCGTCTGCCTGGATGCCGCAGTAGCTGCAGGTCAGTCTTTAAAGGAGCTCTGCCTTTACAAGTAGGGGTTTTACTTTGAAGTCCAAAGGTAGGTGCAAGAAAGAGTATATTGTGCCCTCTCGCTTCCTGACTGTCTATTTTAAGTTGCTGCTCTTTTCAAGCTTGAAGACCTCGAAGCTGGAGGGCCAGTCAAAGAGCCAAGGAAAGTGAATTCACCCTATAGCTACTAAATGACCTCCCATGCAAGAATCACAAGTGACTGTTGGGATCCCTATACACCCCAGCCTGCTGACCAACTCAGCCTGATGGTAGGATTCAGGAGTTTGCAGTGAATATCTTGTACTGTCTCCCTGATGGTATCTGGTTTATTACCACAGAATGGGAAACATGATCACAGCAGTATGATGTTACAGTAAAAGGAGTTAATAGAATTAGAACAATTTTACAACGTTCCTTGTGAACAGTTTCATTGTGCTTTTTGGGATATCATGATCAATGAACCTTTGCAAACTTGCAAAATCATTCCCAAGATAGTACTATTGATAGAATCTATGACCCAAGATTTAATTTTTTTAAATGTTGAATGAATTAGAAGTAACATTTTCCAGAGTCACAACACCATTTTAAATTAAAATACACCTTTTTTTCCCCAACCACTGTAATCAAACTTTAAAAATTCTTAATGCAAAGCATTTTGATATTCCTTTAGTTGAAGTGAAGATGATGAAGACATTGCTTGCTAAAATATAACAAACCCCTATAAATATAATGAATCAAATCATTAGCTGAAAGTATTCTTTAAAGCATACTTTGAAAAAAATCCATTATCCATCTAATCATTTTTATTTCTCAGTATTTCCTTAAATGCTAACCAACTCTTATTACCCCATTCCTAAAGCAAATAAAAACAAGAGTCACCTCATGAAAACACTTCTTCTTGGTAGTTTCTGCACTTTGGCTTTTGGAATGTAATTTAAGATGGTCACTTTTGTCACCTTCTGAAGTCTTAAATTGCTTGTTGCTACTTCTTTCTTCACTGCTTGAATGGGTCCTTTTTCTTAAACCTTAAATTAGAACATTATACACATATATAGTCTATTGAAATGTAATGTTTTCCTCATTAGAAGAGGAACTAATGTCAATCAATTAATGATTGTTGAAAATTTAGTTGTTCATTGATGTAAAGCATCTAGGTTGCTAAATTATTATGATACCTTAAACACAGTTTCAAAGATTTATTTGAAAAGTCATAATATACTTAGACAATTCAAAAGAATTACCAATTTAATGAGAAAACAAAAACAAAAACACTAAGAGAGCAGACTGGTTGCCAAAAGGACTGACTGGAAGGGACATAACTATGGAGAATGTGTAAACTGACGTGTTGACAACCTTGTAAATAGTAATTGAGCCAGTTTGTTCACCTTGCGAACTTGATGCTGAAATTGAGCGCATTAAAGCCATCCTGTGGGATAATGGTTAACCAGATAATTTCTTGGTATATTTCACAAACTCCTGAACGGGATTAAGGAGAGGACTGAAAAGTCATCCTGAAAACTGCCCAGTATCTATTACTTTAGACTGAGGAAAACAGCAGTGAATGTTTTCTATATGGACTTCTGCAAGGCATTCGACACGGTTCTGCATGGTAGATTGGTTAGCAAAGTTGAATCATATGGAGTACAGGGACAGCTAGCCATTTGGATATAAAATTGGAGATAGAAGACAGTGGGTAGTGGTGGAGGGTTGCTTTTCATACTGCCACTGTTTTTGTAACTTATATGTATGAAATGGATGTGAATATAAGAGGTATGGTTAGTAAGTTTGCAGATGACACCAAAATTGGTGATGTAGTGTACAGCAAAGGAGGTTACCACAGAGTTCAACAGGACCTTAATCAGATGAACAAATGTGCTGAGGAGTGGCAGATGAAAATTAATTTAGATAAATGTGATATGCTGCATTTTAGTAGATCAAATCAGAGTGGGACTTATACACTTAATGGTAAGGGCCTCGGGAGCATTGCCGAACAAAGAGACCTTGGGGTGCAGGTTCACATTTCATTGAAAGTGGAGTTGCAGGTAGACAGGGTGGTGAAGAAAGTGTTTGATATGCTTGTTCTTTATTGGTCAATGCATTGACTATAGGTGTTGGGAGGTCATGTTGTGGCTGTACAGGACATTGGTTAGGCCACTTTTGTAATGCTGAATTCAATTCTGGTCTCTCTCCTATATGAAAGACATTGTGAAACTTGAAAGGATTCAGAGAAGATTTACAAGGATGTTGCCAGGGTTGGAGGGTCATAGCTAAAGGAAGAGGCTGAATAGGCTGGGTCTACTTTCCCTGGAGCGTCTGATGCTGAGGGGTGACCTTATAGAGGTTTCTAAGGTCGTGTGGAGCATGAATAGGGTGAATAATCTGGGTCTTTTCCCCAGGGTAAGGGAGTCCAAAACTAGAGGGCATATGTTTAAGGTGAGAGAGGAAAGATTTAAAAGGGACTAAAGGAGAAATCCTTTCATGCAGAGAGTGCTGCGTGTATAGAATGAGTTGCCAGAGGTGGTGGTGGAGGTTGATATAATTACATTTAAAAGGCATCTGGATGGGTATATGAAAAGGAAGGGTTTAGAGGGATATGGGCCAAATGCTGGCAAATGGACTAGATTAATTTAGGATATCAGGTCGGCATGGATGAGTTGGACTGAAGGGTCGGTTTCTGCACTGTACACCTCTATGACTCAATGACTCCAGGCTAATATCTCTCAAACATTTCATCAACATATGAAACTAGCTGTTTTCTGCTACTAAGCAGTAGCAACATGAGTAGTGTTTGCCATTGACAAGATGCTAATATCAGGCCAAAACATTCTGCTGATCAAACAAATAAGTAATGCGATAAATAGATTTCAGTGCCAGTGTGATGTTGGACATGTAGATTTCATGTCGAACTGCAGTGGATCATAATCAGACAACATACCCTTTTGGTGGTTCACAACATACATGAGGCTGACTGTCTCACAAACCCACATTTGCAAATCATAAAACAGTGTCCAACATGAGATAAGATTCCACAATTGGACAACAGGACGATTTGGACCGAAGGGTCTGTTTCGATGCAGTACGTTTCTATGACTCTCTGACTCAATTACATTTGGTCAACAATCCTGAGTATGTAAATAATCAAACTCGCAACCAATTTTGGATTGTCAGTAAGGTTTGTAGCATGGCACATTTGCACCTAATCAGAGTTAAATGTGTTAATACACAGGGCCCAGTGTATTCAGACAGAAAAACCACTTGCTGACCATTCAACATTATCCTCTTATAAAGCATAAATGTTGTTTTCCCTTTACCAGGATATTTCTTGTGAATTGCCCTAATTAGTGCAAGACTAAAAGATTAAACAAGACAGAGTTTTTTCCCAGCAATACTCAGTTCTGTACTTTCAAACAGCTACTTCTATCTTAAATAATCAATTTCGTAGAACAGAATTATAGAATCCCAATTATGTGGAAGCAGGCCATTCGGCCCATAGAGTCACACTGCCCCTCCAACCAGCATCCCACCCAGATCTGCCCTGCCCTATCCCTATAACCCCACATTTCTCATGGCTAACTCACCTCGTCTGTATATCCCTGGACATCGTAGGCAAATTTTGTGTGGCCAATCCACCTAATGGCAACAAGGTGGCTCAGTGGTTAGCACTGCTGCCTCACAGCACCAGGAACCCAGGTTCGATTCCTGCCTTAGGCAACTGTCTGTGTGGAGTTTGCACATTCTCCCTGTGTCTGTGTGGGTTTCCTCTGGGTGCTGCAGTTTCCTCCCACAATCCAAAAATGTGCAGGTTAGGTGAATTGGCCATGCTAAATTGCCCATAGTGTTGGATGTGTTAGTCAGGGGTAAACATAGGGTTGGCGAATGGGTTTGGGTGGGTTTCTCTTCGGAGGGGCGATGTGGACTTGTTGGGCCGAAGGGCCTGTTTCCACACTGTAGAGAATCTAATCAAACTTGCATATCTTTGGACTGTAGGATGGTACCAGAGCCCCCGGAGGAAACCACACAGACATGGGGAGAATATGCAAACTCCATACAAATAGTCATGTAAGGCTGGAATTGCACTTAGGTTTCTGGCACTGTGAGGCAGCAGTATTAGCCACTGAGCCATCACGCTGCCAAACTCAAACTGCTGGTGTACTAAGCATGCATTTATATCGCTGAGAATGAAGCTGGTCAAGTGGTTGAAGTATAAGTGGGCGAGCATTTTGGGGACAGTGACCACATCTCTAAATTTCAAAGTCATCATGGAAAGAGATAACAATAGTGTAGCAGTTAAGTATCTAAATTTGGGATGGTGGGGGGGGGATGTGTGGGGTGGAGTCCAGTTTCAATATTATTAGAAGGATTTTACAAACATAGACTGCGAGCAGCTACTTGAAGTTAAGTCTACACTTGGAAAGTGGGATAGTGTAATATAGAGACTGTAGGGGCAGTGTGTTTCTATAAGAGTGAAAGGCAAGAACAACAAGTCCTGAGAACCCTGGATGTTAAGGGATAATCAAGAAAAAAAATTGCTAGGTACAGTGTATTAAAAACATGGGAGGTCCATTAGAAGTATATAAAAATCTAGGAGGGCAAACAGGGGCCATGAAATATCTTTGGCAGAAAGAAGTAAGGAAAATCCCAAAGGCATTTAAGTATATGAAGAGCAAAACGATTATCAGGGAAAGAGTGGGCCTGTTAGAGACCAAATGGGAAATCTGTGCATGGAGCTCAAGGACATGGGTAAAGTCTTAAATGAATATTTCTCATTTGTATTCACAAAGAAGAAATACATTGTAGCTGGAGACTTCAGTTGGGATAGTGAGCTCCTATATTCCTGATGAAGGGCTTTTGCCCGAAATGTCGATTTTACTGCTCTTTGGATGCTGCCTGAACTGCTGTGTTTTTCCAGCACCACTCTAACCTAGACTCTGGTTTCCAGCATCTGCAGTCATTGTTTTTACCATAGTGAGCTTCTAGTGCAGGTTGAAATTAATAAGGGGGCGTTATTAGATGTATTAAAGGACATATTATCAGGGCCTGATGAGATGTATTCCAGCTGCTATCAGTGGCAAGGGACGAGATTGCTGGACCCTGACAGAGATATGTAATATTTTGCTGGCCACAGATGAAATGCCTGATGACTGCAGGAAAGCTAATGTGGTTCCTTCTTTAAGGGCAGCAGGGATAGACCAGAAGATTACCAACTAATTAGTCTGATGTCAGTGGTAGGGAGGTTATTGGAAAAAATTCTGAGGGACAGGATTATACTTGTAAAAGACAGAAGTTGATGAGGGATAGTCAGCATGAAATCGAGAGAGGCAGATCCTGTCTCACAAATTTTATTTAGTTTTTAAATATATTGAGGAGGGTGGTGCAGTTGTAGTTTACATGGACTTCAGTTAGGCCTTTGAAAAGGTCCCAAAGGGAAGGCTTATCCAAAAGTTAAGAGCCAAAGGGATCAAAGGCTAGTTAGTAAACTGTATCCAAACCTGGCTTGCAAATATGAGGCAAAGGATGATGGTAGAGGGTTGTTTTTGTGATTGGAAGCCTATGACCAGCAATAAACTACATTGGTCACTGCTGGGACCGCTCCTGTTTGTAACGTATATAAATGACTTGGATGTGAATGTACTAGGTATAATTAGTAGGTCTGCAGATGATACAAAAATTGGTGGTGTTGTTGTTAGTAAGGAGGAAGGTCTCAGTCTACAGTCTGATATTGATCCGCTGGTAAATTGCGTAGGGTGATAGCAGATGGAATTTAATCCTGATAAGTTTAAGGTGGTACATTTTGGGAGGTCTAATAAGGGAAGGTTTTGCACAATGAATGGTAGGTCCCTAAGAAGGGCTGAGGAACAAGGGGACTTTGGTGAATAAGTTCAAAGATCCCTGAAGGTGTCAGCACAAGCAGACAGGGTAGTAAAGGCAACAAACGGGATGCTTGCCTTTATTAACTGGGGCATAGAATATAGAAGCAAAAAAATCTTGTTACAACTTTGTAGAGCATTAGTTAGGTCACAGGTGGAATACCATAGGCTGTTCTAGTTGCCACACTATTGGAAGGATGTTGCATTGGAGAGGGTGCAGAGGAGTTTCACCAGGACATTGCTGGAATGGAAACGTCTCAGTGATGAGGAAAGACTGGACAGGCTGAGTTTGTTTTCTCTACAGCAGAAAAGGCTGAGGGGTAATCTGACTGGGGTATATAAATTATGAGAGTCATAGACAGAATAGATCATGACAATGGCAGATGCATCTAAGACCAGAGGGCATAAATTAAAAGGTGAGGAGTATGTGGTTTAAAGGGGATCTGAGGAAACATTTTTTCACCCAGCTGGTGGTAGAAACATGGAATACGCTGCCTGAGAGAGAGGTGGAGGCAAGTACTTTCATAACATTAAGAAGCATCTGGCCAAACACTTAAAATATCATGGCAAAAGAACTATGGACTGAGTGCAGGGAAATTGGATTATTATAGTTTGGTGTTTGTTAATTGACATAGACATGGTGGGGTGAAGGGCCTGTTTCTATACTGTGTGACTTTATGAAAATAAACTATGGGGGAAAATTAGCAAGTAATAAAAGGCAGACAGTGACAGTTCTTTAAACGTAGAAAAAAGAAAGGCCAAAGTAAACATATCTGAGCTGAAAATGTGTTGCTGGAAAAGCGCAGCAGGTCAGGCAGCATCCAGAATCTTCCTGAAGAAGGGCTTATGCCCGAAACGTCGATTCTCCTGTTCCCTGGATGCTGCCTGACCTGCTGCGCTTTTCCAGCAACGCATTTTCAGCTCTGATCTCCAGCATCTACAGACCTCACTCTCTCCTAAAAGTAAACATATGCCCCTTAGAAATAAAGCTGGAGAAATATTGATGGGGAGCCAGAAAATGATAGTGGAGTTAAATAAATATTTTGCATCAGTCTTCATGGTAGAGCACACTAATAGCATTCCAAAAATACTCAATAAATCAGGAGGATAAGTGGGTAGGTGGGAATGTAAAGAATCAACACACCATCACTGGAGGAAAAAGTAACTATGGAAACTAATGGGCCAAGGGCTGATATGTATCCCAGATTTGATGGGTTTAAATATACAATTTTAAAGTTGCTAGAGATAGTGGATGCACTGGTAGCAATATTCCAAGAATATTTAGATTCTGGAACAGTCTGGAGGAGCAGAAAACTACCAATGTAATCCACTTAAATCAAAAAGACACCGACAAAGATAAAGTAATCATAGGACAGTTAGCTTAATATCTGCCATTAGGAAAATGTTAGAGTTCATTATAAAGGATGTAATAGTAGGGTATTTTGAAATACATAATATACTCAAGCAGAGTTAACATGGCTTCATGAAGGGGAAAGCATGCCTAACAAGTTTATTAAAATTTTTTGAAGTGTTAACAAGCTGGATAGAAAAAGGGAAAACCAGTAAGTATAATACACCTGGATTTCCAAAAGACGTTCAATAAGGTACCTCTCTTTGGCAAATACCATAATCACAGACAACAGCATATTTTATGTATAGGAGTTGCAAAGTCACGTTATGGCTATACAGGATGTTGGTTAAGCCACTTTTGGAATATTGTGTGCAATTCTGGACTCCCTCCTATCGGAAGGATGCTGTGAACCTTGAAAGGGTTCAGAAAAGATTTACAAGGATGTTGCCAGGGTTGGAGGGTTTGAGCCCTAGGGAGAGGCTGAATAGGCTGGGGCTGTTTTCCCTGGAGCGTTGGAGGCTGAGTGGTGACCTTATAGAGGTTTATAAAACCATGAGGGGCATGGATAGGGTAAATAGACAAGGTCTTTTTCCTGGGGTGGGGGAGTCCAAAATTAAAGGGCATGGGTTTAGGTGGAGAGGAGAAAGATTTAAAAGGGATCTAAGGGGCGATTTTTTCTCGTAAAGGGTGGTGTGTGTAATGAATGAGCTGATGGAGGAAGTGGAGGAGGCTGGTACAATAGTATTATATAAAAACATCTGGATGGGCATATGGATAGGAAGGGTTTACAGGGAAATAGGCCAAGTGCTGGCAAATATGACTAGAGTGATTTAGGATATCTGGTCGGCATGGACGAGTTGGACTGAAGGGTCTGCTTCCGTGCAGTACATCTCCATGACTCTATGTATCTTGAAGGGAGATAGGGAGAAACCCTTAGTGTAGGGGGATCTGATCTTGTGTGAATAGATGTTGGAGAATAGTTAAAGGAAAACATCTTACTGGTTGGGCAGGAGTAGAGAATGGAGGAACAATGATAGCCAAGGGTGTTCATCTGGGAAAAAGTCAGCTCGGTGGCAGAACTTACAGTACTAATTGAGGCTTTAAAAATAGCAGAAGAAAAGAAAGTGAATATTTAAATAGACTTATTAGAAAAGTTGGGAGATAGCCAGACAGATAAGGCCATGAAGGATATGACTGGGAACAAATATTGACTGGGAACACTATAGTACGAGTACTATAGATGTGTCAGTTTTTGTCCAGTGTGTGCAGGAGGGCTTCCTGACACAGTATGTAGACAGGCCAACAAGGGGTGAAGCCACATTAGATTTGGTACTGTGTAACGAGCCCAGCCAGGTGTTAGACTTGGAGGGAGGTGAGCACTTTGGTGATAGAGATCACAATTCTATTATGTTTACTTTAGTGATAGAAAGGGATAGGTGTATACCACTGGGCAAGAGTTTCAGCTGGGGGAAAGGCAATTACGATGCAATTAGGCAAGATTTAGGAAGCATAGGATAGGGAAGGAAACTGCAGGGGATGGGAACATTAGAAATGTGGAGCTTATTCAAGGAAAAGTTCCTGAGTGTCCTAGATAAGTACGTACCTGTCAGGCAGGGAGGAAGCTGTAGAGCGCGGGAGCCATGGTTTACAAAGCAAGTGTATTCTCTGGTCAAGAGGAAGAAGGCTTATGTTAGGATGAGATGTGAAGGCTCAGTTAGGGCGCTTGAGGATTACAAGGTAGCCAGGAAAGACCTAAAGAGAGTGCTCAGAATAGCCAGGAAGAGACATGAGAAGTTGTTGGCGGATAGGATCAGGGTAAACCCTAAGGCTTTCTATAGGTATTTAAGGAATAAAAGAATGACGAAAGTAAGAGTAGGGCCAATCAAGGATAGTAGTGGGAAGTTGTGTGTGGAGTCAGAGGAGATAGGGGAAGCACTACATGAATATTTTTCGACAGTATTCACTCTAGAAAACGACAATGTTGTCGAGGAGAATACTGAGATACAGGCTATTAGACTAGGTGTGATTGAGGTTCACAAGCAAGAGGTATTAGAAATCATGCACAGTGTGAAAATAGATAAGTCCTCTGGGCTGGATGGGAATTATCCTAGGATCCTCTGGGAAGCCAGGGAGGAGATTGTCGAGCCTTTGACATTGATCTTTAAATCGTCATTGTCTACAGGAATAGTGCCAGAAGACTGGAGGATAGCAAATGTGGGTTCCCCTGTTCAAGAAGGGGAGTAGAGACAACCCTGGTAATTATAGACCAGTGAGCCTTACTTCAGTTGTTGGTGAAGTGTTGGAAAAGGTTATAAGAGATAGGATTTATAATCATCTAGAAAAGAATAATTTGATTAGGGATAGTCAGCACGGTTTTGTGAAGGGTAGGTCGTGCCTCACAAACCGTATTGAGTTCTTTGAGAAGGTGACCAAACAGGTAGATGAGAGTAAATGGTTGATGTGGTGTATATGGATTTCAGTGAAGCGTTCGATAAGGTTCCCCACAGTAGGCTATTGTACAAAATGCGGAGGAATAGTATTGTGGGAGATATAGCAGTTTGGATCAGTAATTGGCTTGCTGAAAGAAGACAGAGGGTGGTTGATGGGAAATGTTCATCCTGGAGTCCAGTAACGAGTGGTGTACCGCAAGGGTTAGTGTTGGGTACTCTGCTGTTCATCATTTTTATAAATTTCCTGGATGAGGGCGTAGAAGGGTGGGTTAGTAAATTCGTAGACGACACTAAGGTCGGTGGAGTTTTGGATAGTGACGAAGGATGTTGTAGGTTACAGAGAGACATAGATAAGCTGCAGAGCTGAGCAGAGAGGTGGCAAATGGAGTTTAATGCGGACAAGTGTGAGGTGACTCACTTTGGTCGGAGAAACCGGAATGCAAAGTACTAGGCTAATGGTAAGATTCTTGGTAGTGTAGGTGAGCAGAGAGATCTCGGTGTCCGGGTACACAGATCCGTGAAAGTTGCCACCCAGGTTGACAGGGTTGTTATGAAGGCATACAGTGTTTTAGCTTTTATTAATAGAGGGATCGAGTTCCGGAACTATGAGGTTATGCTACAGCAGTACAGAGCTCTGGTGCGGTTGGAATTGGAGTATTGTGTATAGTTCTGGTCACTGCATTATAAGAAGGATGTGGAAGCTTTGGAAAGCGTGCAGAGGAAGGACTTGAGGCTGTTTTTGTTGGAGAGAAGAGTGTTGAGACGTGACTTAATAGAGACATATAAGTTAGTCAGAGGGTTAGATAGGGTGGACAGGGAGAGCCTTTTTCCAAGTATGGTGACGACGAGCACGAGGGAGCATAGCTTTAAATTGAGGGGTGATAGATATAGGACAGATGTCAGAGGTAGTTTCTTTACTCAGACAGTAGAGTAGTAAGGGTATAGAATGCTTTGCCTGCAACGGTAGTAGGTTCGCCAACTTTAAGTCGTCACAGGACAAACATATGGACGTACATGGAATAGTGTAGGTTAGATGGGTTTCAGATTGGTATGACTGGTTGGTGCAACATCGAGGGCCGAAGGGCCTGTACTGCGCTGTAATGTTTTATGTTCTATGCTCTATGACCAATCATTAAGGAGGTGCATTTGCAGCTGCAGTAAAGACTCAGTTGTGAAGGGGATATTCCCAAGATATGATGCTTCATGGAGCACCAAAGTAGAGTGATTAGATTGGGAAAGTGAGGAGCACAGAAATACCTATGATAGTATGCCCAACTACCTTGAGGAGGAACTGTAGAGTGGGTCAAGAAGCTAAATATTTGGATATTGGAAAAAGTGATTCCCATGAGTCATCAGAGAAGTAACATGAGCAATGAATTTTACACTTATTAAACCTGGCTTACTAGCTAGGTTTATTACTCCAATATGTGGATGGATAGCACAGCCAAGAATCATGTAAATATGTAATAGATCAACATTATTGATGTTATTATCTTAGTACTTGCAATATCAGAACACCATACTGTTCCCAACAACTGTAAACCCACAACAGATGGAATGGTTAGGATAGGGGAGCCCAAGTACTAACTATTACCATGGTCATGCTTCAAGTAACACATGATGTTTCAGCATTGAGAATCCGTAATGATCAAGTGCCATAAAGTGGGTCAAGCTGAGAAGGCTCACTAGGAGCTTTAAGTTTGGAACTGTACCAACAGAAAGGCAAAACCTTGAAAATGACCCTCGGAAAAAGAAGTCTAATCGTAGGTATCAACAGATTTTTTGCAACTGCCAATTTGGCCCTGAACTTATAGAATATGTTTGCCATTATCTCTTCCTGGGTGGACACAGAAAAAGTTAGTACATTGTGGGGCGAAGTGATCAGAAATATATTTTGTTGGCAATTGATATACAAGGAGAAGGATTTTTAAATAATTTGGGCTTTGCCAAGGGCCAAAATAGGGAATTAAAATGGCAAATTTAGCAAGTTCCAGAAACTGTTCGAAGACAAGCTGCTGGAACTAGTTAAGATAGTCAATGTATAGCTGGTGCCAAGAGATTTAAGAGATACTACAAAAATGTATCTAATACCTTATATGGCATAAGTGATGAAATGATATAGGTAAAATGAATGTAAAATAGCACATCTGCAACCATGTGTAATAAATTAGTGCACGCTTTCCCTTGCATATGCTTGAATAAAATCAGTGAACATAGGAACTAGTTTTGTTGAATCATTGTAGGTATGGGGAGGAAAATCTTTTTACTTCACTGGTGGATATGAGCATTGGGAGTAAATCGCATGTATGAAGCTCTCATAAATTGTTCTCTTTGAACAATTTAAAAGCTTTAACAATACCTTCACCGTTGATAATTATAATGCAAGGTGAAGACCAGAGGACTGCAACTCTAACAGGCATCAGGAATGAATGTAGGTTTGCTCGCTGAGTTTGAAGGTTCATTTTCAGACGTTTCGTCACCATACTAGGTAACATCATCAGTGAACCTCCGATTGGAGCACTGGTGGTATGGTCCGCTTTCAGTTTAGGTGTTTGGGTTTCCTGGAGTTTGTGATGTCATTTCCTGTGGTGACGTCATTTCCTGTTCTTTTTCTCAGAGGGTGGTAAATGGGATCCACCAGTTTCCTCATTTCCCCTCCCCCCAACTTACCCCAGTTCTATCCTTCCAGCTCAGTATTGTCCTCAAGACCTGTCCTACCTGCCAATCTCCCTTCCCACCTATCTGTTCCACCCTCCCCCTGACCTATCACCTTCATCCCCACCCCCATTCACCTACTGTACTTTTTGCTACCTTCTCCCCAGCCCCACCCCCCTCATTTATCTCTCCACCCTGGAGGCTCCCTGCCTCTATTCCTAATGAAGGGCTTTTGCCCGAAATGTTGATTTTCCAGCTCCTCGGATGCTGCCTAACCTACTGTGCTTTTCCAGCACCACTCTAATCTAAACCATATAAACAACCCTCATTTATGTTTCTTTCCTCTTATTTCTTCTTTAGCCTCTTTATTTCATCTAATCTGATTCTATGTTTTCAACTTTAAGAGCTAAAATAATTCTCAATATAGTACTTTTATTTTTCTCTTTAGTTAAAAGAGGGAAAGCTCACCACCTTTACTTAATTGCCTGTCTTTCCTGAATGCCACCTACCCATGGTCAGTCAGTTCTCAGCTTTTGCTTCCTTATAGCCATACCTCTGTAATACTTATCAACTCGTACATCAGTTGAACATTTCTGTTTTATTGTGAATGTTGCAGGCATTCAAAAACAGTGCCCTTAAATTTAGTTTTATTAGTTTCTTTGTAAAGTCTGCTATTACCTGTTGCCATGCTCTTAAGCTTTTAATTACTGTCCCTTCTTGCCACATTCTGACTATCAATACCTGCAATATTTCCTTGACCAATTGTGTTGATATTCTTTTTTTTTTCATTTTGTTTTACTTGAATAATCCTTTATGTGAAACCTCCCCCTCCTTAATTCAAATATAGTCATCTCTATTTCCCTTGTCATATGAGTCACCAGAACATTGGCATCAAGATGGTTCAGGTGAATTTCATGGCATAGTTCACATTTCCTCCAGCAGAGATACCACAGCCCCACAAATCAGAGTCCATATCTTTGAATCACCACCCTAATCTTATTTACCTTGCTCCAGAAATCATTTACTTTGATTTTTTATTTAGTACCTAGCTTCTCATACTCCTTACCTACAGCCTCCTTCCTAGTTTTACCCTTGTCAATAGTACCTAAAATGACCAAGACAACGAGATCCTCTACCTCCTATTGCAAATTTCTCTCCAGCCTGTAGTATGCTGAAATTTGGTACCATGCAAGGATAACAAACTTTCTGCATTCTTTCTCTTGGTTGCACAGAATCGATGTCTATTCCCCTGTCTATAATGTGCCCTGCTAACATGATTCCTTTAAATCAGACCTCTCCATCCAATCACACCTGAATGGGTTCCTGTAGTTTGGTACCACAATCAGTCTTCTCATCCATACCACAGTCTTCAGTCTTGTTCATATGAAGTGTAGGAACTCAAACTTAAAACCATAAGATATATGAGTGGAAGTAAGGCCATTTGGCCCATCGAGTCCACTCCACCATTCAAATCATGGCTAATGGGCATTTCAACACCACTTACCAGACTCTCCCCGTAACTCTTAATTCCTTGTGAGGTCAAGAATTTATCAATCTCTGCTTTGAAGACACTTAACGTCCCAGCCTCCACTGCGCTCTGTGACAATGAAACACTAAACACATTTACTGGAGATGTAGTTGTCATCAATTCTAGTGGTATCCCAGAGCTCCCACACGGTGCAGCCGTGACACATCAAGACACTTAACGTCCCAGCCTCCACTGCGCTCTGTGACAATGAATTCCACAGGCCCATCACTCTCTGGCTGAAGACATGTCTCCTCATTTCTGTTCTAAATTGACCCCCTCTAATTCTAAGGCTGTGCCCACAGGTCCTCGTATCCCCACCTGATGGAAACAAATTCCCAATAGCCACCCTTTTTAAGCCATACATTATCTTGTAAGTTTCTATTAGATCTCCCCTCAACCTTCTAGCTGCCATTCCAAAGAAGAATGTTTAATCCCAACTCTCTGCCTTCTGTCAGATAGCCAATCCTCAATCCATGCCAGTAACTCATCTTGAACACCATGGGTCCTCACCTTACTCAGCAGCCTCCCGTGAGGCACCTTATCAAAGGCCTTTTGGAAGTCTAGGTAGATAGCATCCACTGGGTTTCCCTGGTCTAACCTATTTGTAATCTCTTCAAAGAATTCTACCAGGTTTGTCAGGCACAACCTCGCCTTACTAAATCCATGCTGATTTGTTCTAATCTGACCCTACATTTCCAAGAATATAGAAAGCTTATCCTTAACAATGGATTCTAGAATTTTATCTACAACTGAGGTTTGGCTAATTGGCCTATAATTTTCCATCTTTTGTCTTGATCCTTTCTTGAACAAGGGATTACAACAGCGGTTTTCCAATCATCTGGGACTTTCCCTGACTCTAGTGATTTTTGAAAGATTACAACCAACGCCTCTTCTATTTCTTCAGCCACCTCCTTCAGAACTCTAGGATGTAGCCATCCGGGCCGGGAGATTTATCAATTTTTAGACCTTTTAGCTTTTCGAGCACTTTCTCTTTTGTAATGGCTACCATACTCAACTCTGCCCCTTGACTCTCCTTAATTGTTGGGATATTACTCATGTCTTCTACTGTGAAGACTGACACAAAGTATTTATTAAGCTCTTCAGCTATTTCCTTATCACCCATCACTAGCCTTTCTGCGTCAACTTGGAGTGGCCCAATTTCTACTTTTGCCTCGCGTTTGTTTCTTATGTATTGAAAGAAACTTTCACTATCATTCCTAATATTACTGGCTAGTGTACCTTCATATTTGATTCACTCCATCCTTATTTTTCTCTTTGTTAACCTCTGTTTATTTTTGTAGCCTTCCTAATCTTCTGATTTCCCAGTGCCCTTGGCCACTTTATAGGCTCTCTCTTTTGCTATGATACATTTCCTGACTTCCTTTGTCAGCCATGGCTGTCTAATCCACCCCACCCCCAATTATCTTTCCTTTCTTTGGGATGAACTGTGTCCTCAATTACACCCAGAAACCCCTGCCATTGTTGATGTACTATCTTCCCCACTAGGTTCTGTTTCCAATCGATTTTCTTCAGTTCCTCTCCCACACCCTTGTAATTACCTTCATTTAACTGTAACACCATTACATCCGATTTTGCCTTCTCTTTCAACTGCAGACTGAACAATACCATATTATGATCGTTGCCTCCTAAGTGTTCCCTTACTTTAAGATCTTTCATAAAGTCTGGCTCATTACATAGCACTAAATCCAGAATAGCCTGCTCCCTTGTGGGCTCCATCACAAGCTGTTCCAAAAAGCCATCCTGTAAGCATTCCATGAATTCCCTTTCTATGGATGTACCGGCAACATTATTCACCCAGTCTATTGCATATTGAAGGCCCCCATGATCACCGTGACCTTGCCTTTCTGACATGCCCTAGCTATTTCCTGGTAGATCTTGCGCCCCTGGTCCTGACCACTGTTGGGAGGCCTGTACATAACTCCCATTATGGTTTTTTTTGCCTTTGTGGTTTCTCAACTCCACCCACACAGACTCCACATCATCTGGACCTATGTCATTCAATGCCATAGATTCAATTCCATTCTTAACAAGGCAACCCCGCCCCCTCTACCCATCTCCTTGGATGTTTAATTGCCAGTCCTGAACCCTGCAACCACATCTCTACCACATCATATCATTCACGATGATTTGTGCTGTTAATTCATCTACTTTATTATGAATACCAAGAGCATTCAAGTAAAGCACCTTAATGCTAATTTTCTTATCCCCGTGCTGCTAAACTTGTTGCTCAACTGCAAGAGTTAAGACTCCACCACTCCCAACTTCTCAATCCCCTTAACTATTTGATGCACAGTCACACCCTCTTGTCTTTGATCAAATCAGATAATGGTACCCTAAAGGGTGAGGATGCCTTTTGGAACAAAATGTTCAGATAACTTTTCCCTTCACTCATGCATTGCAACATATGCAACTTTATTTCCAACTCTATCCCCGAACCAAAGCTCCACACACTAAACACATTTACTGGAGATGTAGTTGTCATCAATTCTAGTGGTATCCCAGAGCTCCCACACGGTGCAGCCGTGACACATCACCTGACGTGCCATCTGTAATTGTGTTAATTACAGTTATTTTTCTTAATTTATCATTTCCCTCTTTTAGCAAACTTCTTCATTCATTACACTCTGGCTTCCCACTTTGTGCATTTAAGTAGCACTCAGAGACCCCTTTATTTGTACCAAACCAAAGCTCATAAGCCAACTTAACTATTTCCAGCTACTCCCAGAACTTGTACATGTTTATTTAAATCTGGAAGAAACTTAACTTACCTCTTAACTTCAAGAGTAATTTTCAGTTAATTGCAAAACGTAAGTGAAAATTAGACTTGAAAGATTAACACTCAACATCCCATTATTTACCAAGCGCCCCTAGCTTCATACGCTATTCGTTCAGGTAGCATTCAGATATGGTTCACTGGTCACAAACCATAAAATTTTAAACTTACTCACCAGACCTCTTCTTGTCCATAATTGTATTGCATTCAATCTGCTCTTGGTAATTAATCAGTAATTTAGATTCATCTATCTTTGATTGATCTTCTACATGAAGACATTTTGAAACAGAAGGTTTTTGTCTTTCATTTTGTACACTTCCTTCAACCTTGTCATTTACATCCTGAGCAATATGTAGGGCTGACAAATGCACATTGGACAAATTTTCTGAAATTGGACTAATAGAGTGCTTTGTTTTCTTTAGATTACTCGTCTTTTCACAAGCACCTGAAGAAACAAATTTAAGATCTTCAACACCAATAGTGTGAAGGACTGGCTCAATATTCCATTTCTTATCTAAGCTGATGGAAGTCACACAGTTCTTCTGGTCAAGCAATGCAGGAACCTTAGTTGAATGGGTTTTAGAAGTTCTGTTGAAGTCTTCTTTTAATGCACATGTGGAGCAGGAAATAGCACTACCATTTGTAACAGTTGTGTTTTGGTCAGCAGTTTCAGAGGAGGATTTCAGAGACATTTTGAGTAAACCAATATTCTGAAATTCTTTTTGCTGAGGATCTTGGTTTTTAGTTTCAGGATGACCATTGGATTGAACATCTTCCTGACTTTTTAATCCAGCATTCTCCAGTTGTTTATCTGACATCCGTGTAACAGAACAATGTTTGAACTTGGCCTTGATTACCTCATTTTTGCAGTGAAGTGTTAAAGTCTGGTTCAGTTCAGGTTTTGAAATATCACTTTTTGGACAATTTGAAATTAAATGTTCATCAGGTTTACTGACATCTTCTGTATCCGTGCACTTCAAATCACTTGTCAAATGATCCCGCTCTCTAAAGGGTTGTTTGTTCCCATTCTGAGGTCTGATTCTGATTAATGCTTCCCACTGCTTGCGGTCACTTACTTGAAGTGTTTTCTTTGCTCTGAAAACCTTCCTTGGAGCAATATTTGCAACATCCATATCGGATTATCTATAACATTTAAAATAGTACAAGTTATTTATGAGGCCAAATGTAAAATTTAAGATCTACAGGAGAATTGTCCCTAACATGCATGCACGCAGGATATTTCTTAAGGGCTCTTAGGATATAATTGTAGTGTCCGTACTTTTGAAACAGAAGGCCCCGATTCAAGTCTCAGCTGTTTCAGAGGTGTATAATAACACATCTGAATAGATTCACTGAAGATATCTTGTAGATGTTTTTAAAATCGATCAGATAACTAGGTTGGCTATGCAACTAAATAGGTTTTAAACAATTCAACAAAATATCCATTAGCATTTTTAATTAAGTAATTTAGATACGTTTTTAATCTATTCATGGGACGGAATTCCTGGTAAAACCAGCAATTACTGACCCCCTAAATTGTCTTTGCAAAGATGACAGTGAGCCAGCTTGTTGAATTGCTGCAGCCCTTCTGGTGTAGGTATGCCATTGTGTTGTTAGAAAGTGAATTGTACACCTTCTCAGCTCACCTGACTCGATCTGTAGCAAATGCATATTTATGTGACAGACGGTTGAAAAATTGTTGCGTTAGGGAGAAAGTTCTAGGATATTAACACAGTAATAGTAAAGGAACAGCAATGCATTTCCAGGTCAGGATGGCATCAGACTTTGAGGTGATGTAGCAGGTGGCATTTTCATGCACTTGCTGCACTTCTCTTTCCTGGGAAACAACTTCTAAATTGTTACCGCCTTATGCTATTCACTGTACATCTTACAAATTTTAAAGATATCCAAAATGCAAAAAATGTGAAAAATCAAGGTGTACAGTGGAAGGATTCAGGATGATTGGAAGACTTGAAACAAATAGGAGTTGAATCATTAGCCTGAGTTAAATGAAAAACCTAAAGATATAAACAGCCATCAGATGAGCTACATTGGTAGCTGGCTTATCCTTGAATTCTGACAAGATAATGAAACATAGACCCAGCATTCTAAAAAGAAAATAGTGTATTTAAAACATGTTTTTGTATTTTTGCCATTAATTACATGCTTAAAAAAATGCTTATTAATTTTTTTCCTAACAATCACTTGGTAGACAATTAAACGGTTTTCTTTGGATTATGTAAATTGACATTGTCCTTGAGGGACAGGGAAGAAACAATGTATGAAGGGGATTTGAAATTAAGTAATTTATTTTGCTTATATAGGGTTTATCCAAGATATATTGCAAGTTCATAATTTTGAATCATCCATGCTGACAATCATGTACTACAAATTAGAGTAGGCTTTTATTCACTTTCTGGGTAGCTTGTGGTGATCCATGAATGAAGCAAATTAAAATCAGTTTATCACTGTATTTCAGTTTGTATTATGTCCATATTCCCTTTCTTGGAAGAAGGCATTACAAACATTTCATTAGACCTAACTGCCAAAAGAGAAAAGAAGCAAAAGAGTCATTGCAATGACATACAGATTTACAGCAGCGAGAGACCTAGAGGCAGATTTTTTGGTGTTTTTTTTTTAAAAATCAAGAAAACATCTACATTTTGAAAGGAGATTCTATTCAGGCCTCCCTTCGGAATATGCTCCATTGTAGTGTAGAACTGTTAGAGGAAGGGAACCCATGCTCCCTTTTCACAGCAGTCAGATTCAAAAGGTCCAGACAGCCACTTTGACAGTGGCTGTCAATGGACAAGTGAATAAAGTTAAGTGTGATATTATGGTTTTGGGAGGGATGAATGACAAATTGAGTAAAAAGCCAGGTAAATAGGGTGCCAGTTGGTGTTAGGGTAGTGTGCAAGGTGGTGGATTAGTGTTTAGAGTAGGTTGAGTGGGAAAGAGAAATTGGGTCGAGCAGCAGGGATTGGTCGATTTGAGTCCAGTCCAACAGGCAGAAGGGAATTGATGGTTGGATCTGACAGCAGGGAGAGTAGGGTTCAATTCCGATCATGGCGGCATGTTGGTTGCAAGGGTAGGGTCAGATCCAGTGAGGGGTTATGTTCGAGAGCAGTGGAAGTTGTCAGTTCCCAGGGGTTTTGGGTGAGGTGTGACGGGCAAGGTGGCGTTGGCTCTCAGGCTGCAGGAGTGGTTGTCTGATCCCTAGACCACTGTTAAGTCACATGGGAGGAATACGTTAAACAACTGGGGATCCTTTTTTATTCCTGATGAAGGGCTTTTGCCCGAAACGTCGATTTTGCCTGTCCTCGGATGCTGCCTGAATTGCTGTGCTCTTCCAGCACCACTAATCCAGAAACTGGGGATCCTATTCAAACAGTAGGTCCAGCAGCAGACCTCACAAAGTATGAATTTACAAGGGCATTAGTAACTAACATTCATTGTTGGTCAAGGGCAGGTGGTAATGAAAACTACAAATGTTGGAATCTTGACAGACTTTCCTGTCCCTCACATAAAGCAGGACATTGAGGTTTCTGGGCACATGAGGACTTTACTGGAAGCTCGTACCAAATTTTAGTATCCTAACTGTACTCCTTACAGATTTGCTATAAAAGCAGGTAAAGATAATATGGACCCCAGAATACCAGGCAGACTTTCAAAATATAAAGGCCATATTGCTAAATGAGCCCATTTGAAAGCTCCAGACCAAACTTTTAAGTTGGCTATGGATGACAGTGATGTAGGTATTGGAGTGATTCTAATACGGGCTGACTTCAGAGGGATCAAGAAGCCAGTAGGCTACTTTTCAGAAAGCTAAATCAGCATCAAAAGAAAATACTCCACTATCAAGGAGGAGGCACTGGTGATATCGGAAGCCATTCAGCACTTCGAGGTGTTTGAACATCATGGAGACTGACAGACTTGTGTTTATGAACCATACCCATTAGTTATTATTGGGAGACTTAAACATAAAACACCACTGTTGTTTTGGTATCGCTTGTCACTTCAATATTTTAATTTTAAGTTATCCCAATCAAGGAAATGGATGATCAAATGGCAGACATCTTGTCAAGGATGTAAAGACGTTGTGGTTATTTATGTAAATACATAGTAATTAGGAATGTATTCCGTTGTTGTTATTCAAGTAACATAGGGGTTCACGATTGTAAAGATTTCATAGTACAAAAAGTTGAATTTGTTACATATGTCTCACCTTAACATATACTAATCTGTAGTGAAATGCCCTGGAATGAGTTCAATTCCTTTTGGTGGAGATGTAGCGTTGTAACCCTATCTGTTCTTTTTATAACTAACTCCTATGCCAGTTTTTAAAAACTATGAGAAAAGACAGGGATTCTCTCTAAGGTTCATGATTCAGTCTATGCTTCCCCCTCAGTAGAGGATCTGATTTTGGGGATTGCAGGAATCAGCATGGATTGGCTGCTGATCTGTCATCCCCATTCTGCAGAAAGCCAACCAAAGCTAAGAGGGAATTTAACGTTATGATCTCGCAAAAAGCTTGAAAATGACTCGTAAAACCAGTTACAACCTGGAGGGAAAAATGAGGGGTTTGAGTTGTCAAGCCAAACCCTGCAGCCCTGTGTGATTGATTGACAGGTAGAGCTTGAGTAGTGAAGTCCAAGAAAGGATTGCTCCCAGAGAGGACACACTGAGTGCCCACTTGGTAGATAATCACAAGGTCAATGCTTGAATCAAAGAACAGATGACTGTGGCTTGAGCAGTAAAGGTCAAACTGGAAGACGGTTTTTGGCAAGGAGCTGTATCACGAGTGTGCAGTGATAGGATACCATGAGTAGAGTGTCCAGAAGAAAGAATCAACTCACCTCTGCAACTCTTTCAAAGACATAAGGTCTTTCATGTACAAACTGTCATACAGCTACTCAGAGGGGTTTAACACATTTGGAGATTGGAACTGCAAGCCTGAGATTCAAATGCTCAGAGTCCAGACATGTAGATTTGCACCTTTCTATTTTTAAATAATATTTAACCTCTATTACCAAAACCTGATAGACAAGACAAAAGGGTAAGTGTTGGCTTGAGGAAAAAGTGGGATTTTGGAGTACTAGTTAGTTAGTTGCTTTAAGAGGGTATATTATTGCTATTCCTAGAATTTTATTAAAGTAGATTTTGTTACTAATAGATAGTATTCCTCTTTTACATAAAACAAAGAGCATCAGAAGTCTTCGTGATAAGTACAGCTCAGAGGCAGTGAATTGAGGGGCCGATCAATTAGGAGGAGCTGTGATAACTTTCGTCACAAATTAGAGACCCACAGTTCTCTACTTTGGGTATTTTAATGTGGCTAATTCAGTGTCCTATGCAATCCAATGACAAGAGTCTGTATAATCAGGCATCCAACATTTTTAAGTAATCCTCTCCTCTATGTCTATGTCCTTTTAAGTCTACACGCCAAAAGTTGCATACATTTGTCCCTCCAAGTAGAATATTAATTATAATACTTACAAACTTTGTTCTATTCAAAATCTAAAAGGCTTATGTACAACATCTTGTAACATTTCCAATCTCTTACAGTTGGGGTAATCAACCAGAGTTCCAATCACCCATTCCATATCTTAGTCATAGAGATGTACGGTATGGAAACAGACCCTTCGGTCCAACTCGTCCATGCTGAACAAATAGCCTAATCTAATCAAGTCCCATTTGCCAGCACTCGGTCCATATCCCTCTAAACCCTTTCTATTCATATACCCATCCAGATGCCTTTTAAATGTTGGAATTATACCAGCCTCCACCACTTCCTCTGGCAATTCATTCCAAACATGCACCACCCTCTGTGTGAAAAAGTTGCCCCTTAGGTCCCTTTTCCCCTCTCTCACTAAACCGATGCCCTCTAGTTCTGGACTCTCCACTCCAGGGAAAAGATCATGTCTATTTATCCTATCCAAGCCCCTCATGATTTTGTAAACCTGTATAAGGTCACCCTTCAGCCTCCGACGCTCCAGGCAAAACAGCCCCAGCTACTCAGCCTCTCCCTGTAGCTCAAATCCTCCAACCCTGGCAACATGCTTGTAAATCTTTTCTGAACCCTTTCAAGTTTCACAACATCCTTCTGGTAGGAAGGAGACCAGAATTGCACGCAACATTCCACCTCACATTTAATCTAATTTAAATTCCATCTGCCATTCCTCAGCCAATTGGCCCATCTGATCAAGTTCCCGTTGTCCTCTGAAGTAGTCTTCTTTGCTGTCCACCACATCTCCAATTTTGGTGTCATGTGCAAATTTACTAACTATACCTCTAATGTTCACATCCAAATCATTTATACAAATGATGAAAAGCAGCGGACTCAGCACCAATCCTTGTGTCATCACACTGGTCATAGGCCTCCAGTTTGAAAAGCAACCTTCCACCACCACCCTCTGTCTTCTATCTTCGAGCCAGTTCTGTATCCAAATGGCCAGTTCTCCCTGTATTTCATGAAATCTAACCAATCAACTGTGAGGAGCCTTGTCGAACACCTTACTGAAGTCCATATAGATCATGTCCCCTGCTCTGCCCTCATCAATCTTCTTTGTTATTTCTTCAAAAAAACTCAATCAAGTTTGTGAGACATTATTTCCCACGCATATCATTATTCGTAATTTATTCCCTCCTACTTTCTTCTACAGAAAATACTAAGTAACATAATCCTGAAATGCAGTCACGCAAGTTTTAAAGCAATGGATATAGGTCTCTATCTACAAAGTCATAGTTCTACCATAAATGACCTTGTTCCTTCCATTATGCTCAAAGTTGACAAGAAATAATAGAGGAACATTCCACCAGAATCAGAAACTCATGTCTAATACTGCTGAGCAAGATGTAGTTACACTGAGGACAATTAGAGCAAATCAAGTGAATTGCTTTATGAATACAAGGACTATTTTAGGAATGCATAAATAATTAAGCTACTGCATATTTATCAAGTTTTTAATTGCACTGTTACATTGCCCTCCTGTATTTCTTTTCACTTGCACATACCAATATGTTATTTTATTGTGGATCAAAAGAAAAGCTTTACCTTTGATTATTGTTAATAAATATTCAAATGCTTTTAATGTTCAAAGTCCTTCCAGATATATCTTCTTGTAACCTATTTAGGAGAAGGAAATGAACAAAAATTATAAACAAAACCTTAAAAATCTGTGAACTCAGCTATAAAACAGGCTTTGCACCATTTTTGTTGGGGTGACTTTAGTAGAGTTGGTGGGATTGAGACTTGTGGGAGAACAGTTTTTGATATAGCTATTTTTAAGATGGAGCCAAAGATTGACATTGATGGGAAGTTCGTAGAAGTTATTGTGTGTAAATTTGGCTACTTACTAAGAGTCTCACAATCACATATTGAAATAATTATTTAAACTTTATTGCATGTAGCAACCAAAATAAGACCCCTCAACTAACCAAGTTAAGTCTCACAACTCAACTTGGCTATTACGTGATTAATGGTGGAATTTATCTACAATTCCAACTAACAATGTCAGTCTCTGGCTGTCCAGGGTTCAATCCTTGTGCAATATTGTGCAGTTAGGATACTAAAACCTTTAAGTAACCTTTAAATAACATCTTTTCTCATTTCAGCTTTTTAGAAGAGTCTAAACTTGAAATAAAATAAATGAAACAGGAAAGACCATGAATGCTCTCAACAATAGACATTTATTTAATAAAAATGTTTAGCCAATAGACGGTTTTTAACTATTCAAAGCATAAATGATATTGTAGACACCCTATTTTGTTAGATGTGTGCCTGTCTGACCACAATTGTGCCCAATCCTTTCCTTGGCACATTTGCAGATAACAGATTAAAGTGCTGCAGCATAATACATCACAAATTCTGTGGAATACAGAATATATTCTCAAGACAAATCATTGGTTTAATTTTTTAAAAACCTGTTCATATGTCTTATGATACACTTATCCCTACTTACGCACTAGAAGGTCAAGCTTCAAGTCCCACTTGCCATTGAAGTAGGGATACTATGACTATAATACAAGTAAATTAATTATTAAAACCTGTTGCACTATAACCTGGTGTTGTGTGATTTTTAACTTTGTCCACAACAGTCCAACATTGGCTCCTCCAAATAATGATTAAAACAATATCGTATCATGACTATGCCAATAATTTAATTGGTTAAGTTTAGGCCTCCAGTTTGTTTTGACTTTTCAGTTACTAAGGTAACATTTAATTGTTCAAAACCAGATTTTCCCCAGAGCACAGGTGAAGACAGTTGTTTTCTATTGTGGCCATGCAAAGAATTACTTTCATGAAAATAAAATCTTGTGTGTGAATTACAGATCTAAGCATAAATTAAATGTTACTAAAAGATGGAACGGAAATAAATCAAAACTTGCTAAAAATGCACCAACATTAAAATTATATATACCTGAATGTTAAATACATTGGATTATGCAACAAGGATGATTACTTATCAAGAAAATTGGTTCTGCAGCTAAAAATTCTCAAATTCAAATTTATCAACAAAGTTGAAATAATGTATAAAAAAGGACAGTGATGCATAGATGTTTCCTTCTTTGGGCATAAACATGTCAGAAAGAATGAAATTACTAAATACTACTTTGGCAATCATGCTTTTGTTGTAAAGCAGGTGTTAAAGTACTAATTCGAGACGGCTCAGGGAATCCTTGTTGGACTCGACCTGTAGCCTCTCGGTTCATCTCGGAGATCGTACTCTGTGGCAGTCTGGAATGTGAAACTCTTACAGACAGTTTAGTTTAAATTATTACATTTAACAATGGCATCAATGTTACACTATAACAAAGATAGCTACAAGCCAGACTTGAGCTAAGGTTCTAAAACCATTAGCAGTGTAGCGGTGCCAGCTCTTATCCTTCAGAGCTCCCTCAGGCTACTCTCCTTATTGCTGCAAACAAGCTGTCTTTATACAGAATTTGATATTAAAATTACAAAAAAGCCACATGTTTTTAATCAGATAAGCAGCAATAAAATGTCAAAAGTTTGCAGAGGAAGAGAAACTCATTGACAGGTCTGAGTACACTTGACTAATTAAGCTACATGCACATCAAAATGGGAACCCTGGATCAAGCCAGGCCAGATGGTCAATTGTTTTGGCAAGTACATCACGACGAGAGACTAGTCTAAGCTATGTGGGAAAGGTCAGAAGTTAATCTTGCTCAGCTAACACGTCCAGTATCATTGTCCTACAAAATGGCTTTTTCTTGTAAAATCACCTTAGATTCCCAGAATGCAAATTAAATTCATACCATTCCTGGATCTTGGGGCCCAGAGAACAACACACAAACGTTCAATCCATGACAAGCCAGTGTAAGTAGTTAAACTTTCCACCAGCTTTCGTCCAGTCTCTCTCTCTCTCTCTCTCTCTGTCCCTTAAACCCTTAAGTCAGTGAATATAATTTACATAAGAATGTTTTCTCTCTCTCACTCACACATAAGCATCTTCCAACTTCCTTACTACGTCAGTTTTTCCTAGCCTGTAAGGGTAATGAGACAGTCACATTCTAGCACAATCAAGATGAGGGAACTCAGCTTCAGAAATTTAAATCTACTCAGTGTGGTGGACATGAAAATGTATCAGGATTGCTCTATTACATGCATATTTGACTCAGCTTATTAAATTACAAGTTCTTTTCCTATTGAGTATGAGTTTTGTTAAGAGTCTTCGCTATAAACAGAAACTTAGTTATCCAACATCCTACTGTGAAATATGCACACCTCCAGCCTCCAGCATGAGAAGTGCTGCCACACATTCTACAAGTGAACAAATGTTATCACCTTATTTACACCGATCCATTAACACTAAGAACAGATGTCCCCAATTCTTCTGAACAAGCACTTTCCCACATTCTGTGCAGCAAATGCATCACATCTAAGGCTGCACGCTTTCTCACATGGAAGTCCTTCCAGTTCTTTTAAGAATCTCAAACAAACATGAGGTACATTAAACATATCTGACTGCGCTTTGGGGTCATTTTAACCTTGTTATAGTATTTTTCCCTCATTTAACATTCTACAAACCATGCATCTATGCAGAAACATTTTTCCACAGAATACACTGGAATTAGAGTTTCCCCACTATTAACTATACATTGTGAGACATATACTCGTGAACTCCAAATTATCTTGTAGCTCCCTACTTATTTCTTGCACTTTAATTTTGTCAAGCATAATAAGGCATAGGGAATGTGTGTTATATAACCAACAACACCTAGATCCAGTAAATATTTGTTTGTGTCACCATTTGTATGCCTTTAAGGCATACAGTTTAGCTGTAGTAATGATGCTCCAAATTACAAGATGCTGATTTTCCACCAATTGCTGTAGCTATTTTGGTATTAAGTTTTACAGGATACAAAGTGCTAGGAACTTGATTCAATTCCATCCTTGGGCGATGTTTGTGTGGAGTTTGCACATTCTCCTAGTGTCTACATGGCTTTCTTTGTGTAGTCCGGTTTCTTGCCACAATCCAACGATGTGCAGATGAGGTGGATTGGCCACGGTAAATTGTCCATAGTATCGAGAGATGCGTGCGCTTGGTGGATTAGCCATGGGAAATGTAGAGATACAGGGGTCAGGTGGGTCCAGGTGAAATTCTCTTCGGAGAGTCATGTGGACTTGATGGGCTGAGTGGCCTACTTCCACACTGTAGGGATTCTAACGTTAAATCGAGGGATTCTATGATACATTGATAGTAAAACCAATATTGGGTTAAACTATCCTATCTACCTGCGACTCTACTTTCAAGGAGCTATGACCTGCACTCAAAGGTCTCAAAGCACCTCATATTTATCTACAGTAAACCTTGTGTGCAGCATGGTGGCACAGTGGTTAGCACTGCTGCCTCACAGCGCCAGAGACCCAGGTTCAATTCCCGCCTCGGGTGACTACTGTGTGGAGTTTGCACGTTCTCCCCGTGTCTGCGTGGGTTTCCTCTGGGGTGCTCTGGTTTCCTCCCACAGTCCAAAGATGTGCAGGTCAGGTGAATTGGCTATGCTAAATTGCCCGTAGTGTTAGGTAAGGGGTAAATGTAGGGGTATGGGTGGGTTGCGCTTCGGCGTGGACTTGTTGGGCCGAAGGGCCTGTTTCCACACTGTAATGTAATCTAATCTAAAACTCCATCTGCCACTTCTCATTGGCAGATCTGATCAAGATCTCATTGTAATCTGAGGTAACCCTCTTGGCTGCCCACTACACCTCCTAGGAAATCTTTTAAAAAAGTTAAATAGTCCCTCATGACTAATGCTCCAGTGTGTTGTCCAAATGCAAGTTTATTACTCAGTCAGTGGTATAATAACTGTGATATAATATTATGGCTATTCAGCACAAATTCATATTGATGGGAAGTGGTTATCTGTATGTTAATCCAAGTAACATATCTCAAAGACTCAAGTTCTTATAGAGACAGATAACCAGATATATATTATCAGCCAACCATATACACCAATGACACTTCATACATACACAGTTTGGATTCTTTGGTTATGTTACATTATATACATAGCTTACTAACTACTTAACTGACTTTTACACTATTGTCAAATGTTGTGATCTCATTCAACTATCTTAAAAGGTACAGTGGCTTTCTGATATTATTTTCCATCATAATAAATCTACCCTTTCCTCTCTGAATAGAAAACTTATTCTGATAGTATGTACAAAGATGCACATTGACACATTACGTTGATGTACAAAGTTAAAACTTTGACAGACATACAATTCCTAGCATATCTAGGTTTTTTAGAATTATGTTTCAGCTGTGTAGTTTCATGTGATGAACTATCATTAATTGTGGAAGCGCATCATGTGTCGAAGAGACTAGCTGCTGTCTGGTATGATATAAGACGACAACTTTGTTACTGAAAACATGGTGAATGTCACATTATGTACAACTGATATCTCATCACAGGATTGGTCCAGTGTGTAAGATAATGTCACATGGCCTGAACAAGCCTTAACATTACAGTACTTGTACAAATACATGGGTTTGTGAAATAAGATTCAAACACTGATGCTTTGTCTTGACTTAAGTTCTGACAACTGTCTGCATATTCATCGATTATACTCTTGAATTATTTCTTCCCCTCTTTCCAATAACGGATAAATGCAGTTGGGTGGTTAAGACTTAAGAAAGGACTGTGTGGATCCATCTTTGGTTAGGGTAAACCATTATTGCAGAAAAACCATTATTGCAGAAAGAACAGTGGATGTTGGAAATTAGAAACAAAATCAGAGTCTGGCAGACCAGTAGATCTGGCAATATCTGTGGTGAAAAAGCAGAGTTAGTATTTCAGATCCATCTTCTCTTCGAAAAAGATAGTTGTACTAAAAGACTTCAAGTGCTCACATGGATGCATATATGGTCACGCATATCTCAAAACAACACTAGATTAATAATTAGTTGCTTGATTTTGAAAATTGCACTCCGAGAGAGTTTCAAGATGATAAAAGCATTTGAGAGATTTAAAATATGTTGCTGCTCCTCCTGCAACATCTATGGTGTACCTTTACAGTACAAAGAGGAGACATTTTGCTCAGAAAATATGGAATACATGGAACTAAAAAAAATTGAAGATATTGAGACACCTTGTAAATCATCTTTGTTTTATGTTTTAGGCAACTGCTGCACATCTTCTATTTTGGTAGGATCAGGTTAATACTGCTTGAAGAATTGATTGATAAGCATTCGTATAACAAGGTTGATGAGTTCACGGCAAAAATCATCATGAATGAATATGATTTGATCGCCATCACGGAGTCATGGTTGCAGAATGGTCATGACTGGGAATTAAATATCCAGGGGTAAATATCCAGACTAATCGAAAGGACAGACAGGAATGCAAGGGATGTGGCGTAGCTCTGATATTCAAGGACGACATCAGGGCGGTGCTGAGACATAATATACGTTCTATAGACCATTAGGTCAAATCTGTTTAGGCATAGTCTTTCGGCCAAATAATAACATCACACTGGGGCGGGCAATAAACAAGAAAATAACTAATGCCTGCAAAAATGTTATGGCAGTTATCATAGGGGATTTTAAACTGCATGTAGATTGGTTGAACCAGCTCAGACAGGAGGAATTAGTTGAGTGTATCCGTGATAGTTTTCTTGAACAGCATGTAATGGAACTGACAGGGAGCAAGCTCTTCTAGATCTGGTCCTATATAATGAGACAGAAATAATTAATAACCTCAGTCAGGGATCCTCTAAGAAGGAGTGATCACAGAATGGTTAAACTTAAAATACAGCTGGAGAGTGTGAAGATAAAATCCATTACAAGGGATGAAGAATGAGGACTATGATAGAATGATCGAGGACCTGGCTAAAGTGGACTGGAAACAGAGACTTTATGGTGCAACAGTTGATGAGCAGTGGAGGAGGACCTTCAACGAAATTTTTCATAGTGCTCAGCAAAAATATATTCCGGTGAAAAGGAAGGACTTTAAGAAGAGGGGTAATCTGCCATGAGTGTCTAAGGAAATAAGGCAGTGCAAGAGAAGGCATACAAAGTTACAAAAAAAAAAACAGCACGAATCTAGAAGATGAGGAAAACTTTAAAGCCACAAAAAGAACAATAAAGTAAAGATAAAGTATGAGAAAAAACTAGCACAGAATATAAAGGTAGATAGCAAATGTTTCTATAAATATATAAAAGAAGCGTAGTGAAAATAAATGTTGACTCTTTAGAGGATGGGAAGGGGCACTTAGTTATGTGATATGATGAAGTGACTGAGGCATTGAACAAGTATTTTGCATCGGTCTTCACAATGGAGGATACTAATAACATGCCAGTAAGTGACCAAGGTAGATCAGGACCTGGAAACTATTATTATTACGGAAGAGTTCGTGTTGGGTAAGCTAATGGAGCTAAGGATAGATAAGTCTCCTGCCCCTGATGGAATGCATTCCAGGTTACTAAAAGAGATGGCAGGAGAAATAGCAGGTGGACTGGTGGTAATTTTCCAAAGTTCGCTGGACTTGGGGAAGTCCCAGAGATTGGAAAATAGCAAATGTGATGCCACAGTTTAAAAAGGGATGTAAACAAAAGATGGGGAATTATAGAACAGTGAGCTTAACCTCTGTAGTGGAGAAGATGCTTGAGTCTATTATCAAGAAAGAATTTATACAAGTGATTTGGATGTGAACATAGGAGGCATAGTTAGTAAGCTTGCAAAAATCGGAATGGCACGGACAGCGAAGAAGGTTACCTCAGAGAACAAGGGGATCGTGATCAGATGGGCCAATGGGCTGAGAAGTGTCAGATGGAGTTTAATTTAGATAAATGCGAGGTGCTGCATTTTGGGAAAGCAAATCTTAGCAGGACTTATACACTTAATGGTAAGATCCTAGGGAGTGTTGCTGAACAGAGAGACCTTGGAGAGCAGGTTCATAGCTCCTTGAAAGTAGAGTCACAGGTAGATAGGATAGTGATGAGGGGTTTTGGTACGCTTTCCTTTATTGGTCAGAGCAATGAGTATAGGAGTTGGGAAGTCATGCTGCGGCCGTACAGGATGGTTAGGCTACTTTTGGAATATTGTGTGCAATTCTGGTCTCCTTCCTATTAGAAGGATGTTGTGAAACTTGAAAGGGTTCAGAAAAGATTTACAAGCATGTTGCCTGGGTTGGAGGATTTCAGCTATAGGGAGAGGTGTTTTCCCTGGAGCATTGGAGGCTGAGGGGTGACCTTATAGACGTTTATAAAATCATGAGGGGCATGGATAGGCTAAATAGACAAGGTCTTTTCCTGGGGTGGGGGAGTCTAGATCTAGAGGGAATAGGTTTAGGGTGAGAGGGGAAAGATATAAAAAGAGATGTAAGGGGCAACTTTTTCATGCAGAGGGTGGTGCATGTATGGAATGAACTTCCAGAAGATGCGGTGGAGGCTGGTACAATTGCAACATTTAAAAGATATCTGGATGGGTACATGAATAGGAAGGGTTTGGATGGATATGGTCCAGTTGCTGGCAAGTGGGGCTAGATTAGGTTGGGATATCTGGTCGGCATGGACAAGTTGGACCGAAGCGTCTGTTTCCATGCTGTACAACTTTATCACTCTGGATAGCAGGGCATCTCGAAAGAAATTGTCCCATTGTACAGGCATAGCATGGGTTCATGAAGAGCAGGTCATGCTTCACAAATCTTTTGGAATTCTAAGAAGACATTTCAAGCAAGCTGGACAACAGGTCCCAGTGGATATAGTGTACCTAGATTTCCAAAAGGCCTTTGACAAGGTGCCACACATGAAGCTGCTGTATATGATAAGGATGCATGGTGTTAGGGGTAGAGTATTAGCATGGATAGAGGATTGGTTGACTGACAGGAAGCAAAGAGTGGGGATACATGAGTGCTATTCTGGCTGTCAATCAATCAGTGACGAATGGTGTGCCTCAGGGATCATGTTGGAACCACAGTTATTTATAATGTATATAGATGATTTGGAGTTGGGGACCACATGTGTGGTGTCAAAATTTGCCGATGACTAAGGTGAGTGGCAGAGCAAAGTGTACAGAGGACTATGAAACTTTGTAGAGGAACATAGATACATTGAGTGAGTGGGCAAAGGTCTGGCAGATGGAATATAATGTTAGTAAATGTGAATTCATACATTTTGGTCGAAGTAACAGCAAAATAGATTATTACTTTTTTTTTTAAGATTAGATTCCCTACAGTGTGGTCACAGGTCCTTCGGCCCAACAAGTCCATACCGACCCTCCGAAGAGTAACCCACCCAGACCCAGTTCCCTCTGACTAATGCATCTAACACTATGGAAAATTTACTTGGCCTGCACAACTTTAGAATGTGGGAGAAAACCCACGCAGACATGGGCGAATGTGCAAACTCCACACAGTCGCCTGAGGCTAGAATCAAACCTGGGTCCCTGGCGCTGTGAGGCAGCAGTGCTAACCACTGAACCATCGTGCCACAGGATGCTGATTTGCAGAGGGACAAATGTGCATGAATCGTAGAATGTTGATCTGCAGGTATAACAGATAATTAGGAAGTCAAATGGAATTTTGTCCTTCACTGCTAAAGGGGTTGAGTTTAAAACCAGAGAGGTAATGTTACATTAGTACAAGGTGCCGGTGTGCCACACTTGGAGTACTGTGTGCACATTTGGTCTCCTTACTTAAGAAAGGATGTACTGGCACTGGAAGGGGTTCACTAGGTTGATTCCAGAGTTGAGGGGGTTGGCTTATGAGGAGAGGCTGAGTAGACTGGGATTATATTCAATGGATTTCAGAAGAATGAGGTGGGGAATCTGATAGAAACATATAAAATTATGAAGGGAATCGATAAAATAGAAATAGATAGAATGTTTCCACTGGTAGGCGAGACTAGGACAAGAGGGTATGGCCTCAAGATTAGAGGAAGCAGGTTTAGAACTGAACTGAGAAGGAACTTCTTCATCCAGAGGGTGATTAATCTATGGAATTCCTTGTCCAGGGTAGTAGTTGACACTACTTCAGTAATTGCTTTTAAAGCGAAGGTAGATACGTTTTTGAAAAATAAAGGAATTAAGGGATATGGTGAAAACAAAGGTAAGTGGAGCAGAGTCCATGAAAAGATTAGCCATGATCTTATTGAGTGGCGGAGCAGGCTCGAAGGTTCGGACAGTCTACTGCTCCTAGTTCTTACGTTCCTATGATCCAAAGAAATTGAATTAGCTTATGCTTTAGTTGTTGAAAATAAGACTGGCATTTTCTGCCACTGCTGTGAGTCTTCAGTAATAATCTGACAGATTTTGAAATGAAACATTCCACATGCCAGATCTAAAAGTTGAAGTTCTAAATCGGAGAAAGGCCAATTTTGACAGAATTAGGCAAGAACTTTCGAAAGCTGATTGGAGCCAGATGTTCACAGGTAAAGGGACGGCAGGAAAATGGGAAGCCTTCAGAAATTAGATAACAAGAATCCAGAGAAAGTATATTCCTGTCAGGGTGAAAA
>NC_057730.1:48876759-48899029 GCF_004010195.1 Chiloscyllium plagiosum | reverse complement strand
TTATAGAGGTTTACAAAATTATGAGGGGCATGGATAGGATAAATAGACAAAGTCTTTTCCCTGGGGTCGGGGAGTCCAGAACTAGAGGGCATAGGTTTAGGGTGAGAGGGGAAAGATATAAAAGAGACCTAAGGGGCAACTTTTTCATGCAGAGGGTGGTACGTGTATGGAATGAGCTGCCAGAGGAAATGGTGGAGGCTGGTACAATTGCAACATTTAAGAGGCATTTGGGTGGGTATATGAATAGGAAGGGTTTGGAAGGATATGGGCCGGGTGCTGGCAGGTGGGACTAGATTGAGTTGGGATATCTGGTCAGCATTTGGGTTGGACCGAAGGGTCCGTTTCCATGCTGTACATCTCTATGACATGCTGTTAGAATATATATTGCCTAACAGATATTCCAAATGAAAATCTGAGAAAGCAGTACCTACTAAAGATGGTGTTCTAAAGTTTAAAATTCAGTGGTACATATAGATTAGCAGAGGTAGCAGCAAAGTTGACATTTAAAACAGATCAACCATGATCCTATTGAACAGTGGAGTAGACTTTGTTATGAAGGTGTAGGTGTACTGTACTGTAAAGAGAGAGAGGAAGCTGGTAAGGACCGACTGAAAGCACATAATGTTCTGAACAATTAAAAAATGTAACATTTGGTTGAAACCCAACAGCTGGAGTTGCTTTGCCATGGAACAAAAACAAATTCCAATTTGGCCAGTTTTAATTATGCCCAAGATACCAAAATCCAATCAAATTTGAATTTTACTGCTTGGGATAACATCAAAACAATGAAATGATCTGATGCTTTGGGGTATAAAAAAATCAGACATACATTTTGGACAGTTAGGGGGGAGAACAGCAAACAGCATTCCACAAGTAAAGACTGCCAGCCGAACAGCTCTCTGAAAAGGTACCTGTCCATGTTAAAATTTGTGCTGCAGAAGACCGAAGCGGACCTAGAGAAATCTACAGCAAAAGTACGACAAGATGACAGTTGGGTCTGAAATTGATTTGCCGTAAATTTAAGAGAATTTATCAGACCAGTAGAGTGGGAGGTAAAAGATAAGTTTAAGAGAAAGGAGTTGTAAATGGTTGTGGTTTTAATGATTTCTGTTGGACTTAAAGAATAAAATTGTTAATTTTTACTTTAATTAGTGAAATCTGGAATAGTTCTTTGCCTCTTAAAATTTAACGGATTACAGCACGTAGTGAGCTTCTCTGTCGGGTTTAAATTAGCAGAGGAGTTTACCCTGTGTCATAACAGTTTGGGGGCTCGTCGCCAGGATTTGAACAGTTTGGGTCTCGGATTAGTGATTTGGATTGGTTTAAACCGACCAGTCTTAGATTTGGACAGATTTGAATAGATTTGAGGTACAAAAAGCCCAGTAGATTTAAACACTTGCTGGTTATTGTCCTAATCTTTAAATAAATTATACGTGAGATAATTTGTTTACTTGCGGTTAGTTAAATTAAACGTGAAAGAAATTGCTAAAAAGAGGTTGTGGGATTTGAAGATGATTCCCAAATTTGCCAACAAAGTTTATAAAGAAAAGACCATACTCTCAGAATTAGCAGAGGTTAGAAGCTGTACATCTCTACGACTCTAATTGGGTTTAACCAAAGACAACAGTAAGCTGAAATTGTAAGGGAATTACTAAAACACTTAGAGGTGTCAGAGAAGCAGACAATTATAGTAGGGTTAGATAAACGAAAATTACAATTAAGGAAATTGGAGTTAGAAGCGGGGTGGGGGGTGGGGGGAGGAGAAGAGAGAGAGAGTGAAAGAGCGAGAGACAGAAAAGAGAAGGTTCTTAGCTGCGCAAACAGAGAGAGAATTTGAACTGGAGAAGTTGTGACTTAGTCAGCAAAGTCAAATTAACAGGATGGAGATTAAAAGAGAAGGTAGAGATATATACAAATATGTCAAAACTCTGCCACATTTTGATGAGAAAGATGTCGAAGCCTTCTTTATTTTATTTGAAAAATTGGCGAGGTAGATGGGGTGGTTCGAGGATTTATGGGTAATGCGAGTTCAGACTAAACTGTTAGGCAGAGCTAGATTTGAGTGGTGCTAGAAAAGCAAGCAGTTCAGGCAGCATCCGAGGAGCAGGAAAATCAACGTTTTGGGCAAAAGCCCTTCATCAGGAATAGAGGCAGAGTGCCTGCAGGGTGGAGAGATAAATGAGAGGAGGGTGGGGGTGGGGAGAAAGTAGCAAAGAGTACAATGTGTGAGTGGGGGTGGGGATGAAGGTGATAGGTCAGAGAGGAGGGTGGAGTGGATCTATCACCTGCATCCCCACCTATTGTACTCTATGCTACTTTCTCCCCACCCCCCTCTCATTTATCTCTCCACCCTGCAGGTACTCTGCCTCTATTTCTGACGAAGGGCTTTTGCCCGAAACATCGATTTTCCTGCTCCTCGGATGCTGCCTGAACTGCTGTGCTTTCCCAGCACCACACTAGTCTAGAATCTGGTTTCCAGCATCTGCAGTCCTTGTAGGCAGAGTGAGTGAGGTATTTGCTGCCCTGTCAGAGGAGCGGCCAAGAGATTATGAAAAGGTCAAACAAGCTATTTTAAATACTTATGAATTGGTACCAGAAGCATATAAACAGTGGTTCAAAAACAAAGAACCAGGTCAGAATTATGTTGAGGTTGAAAGAATTAAACAGCCATTTTGATAGATGGGTGTGGGCCTCAAAGATAGATAAGACCTATGAGGCTCTAAGAGAGATTATTCTGCTGGAAGAGTTTAAAAACTTGCTTCCAGAGATGGTAAGAATTCACATGGAGGATCAGAAAGTTCAGAAAGTGAGAAGGGCAGCAGAATTAGCAGATGAAGACATGCTGGTGCATAAGACAGGCTTCCGAACAGAATTCTGTCCTGTTGAGGATGGAAGTTGGGAGAAAAGGAGAAGGGGAGATCCTAACCTATGAAACAAAGATTAGAGAACACTGGTAAGTGTTTACCCCAGGTTAAAAAAGATGCTCAAAAGGGTGGAAAGGAGGTGAAAGTCCTCAGGCGTTTCCACTTTGGTAAAATGGGATACGTAAAGTCACATTGTTGGTCGTCAAAAAAAAAAGCACTGTCGGAGAAGATGTGATTTAAAAAAGCTAAGCCAATGGTATCATTGAAAGTAAAGGAAACCCCAAGAACAGCCAAGGAGCTGCAGGAGAGTGCACAGCCTAGGCAAGGTCTGGATATGGAGTTAATGCCTGATCTCTATAAAGAATCCCACTGTGGATAAAGTTTACTCAGAAAGAACAGCGGGAGATGGGGAAGAAGTTTTAATTTTGAGAGATACAGGATTTAAACAGTCTCTAATAGCGAGAGATGAGCGAATTTGTACTTTTTCTGATCTGTTACCCGAGAGCGTAGTAATTTGTGGGATAGGTGGACAGAATGTTAGCATTCCCCTATTTAAGATCAGGTTGGAGTGCCAACTCAAGACTGGGGAAGTAATAGTGGGAGCGATTAACAGTATCAGTTCAAGGAACCTAGTTTGTTCTTGGGAGTGATTTAGCAGAGTCCAGGGTGGGAATGACACCCATTGTTGTGGAGAAGCCCAAGGAAAATCAAGAAACTGAGGAATTAAAAGAAAAATATCCTGGTATTTTCGCAGACTGTGTAGTAACAAGTTCCCAGTATCATAAGTCACAGCACAAAGCAAAAACTAAAGAGAAAGATGAAGGAGTTGAGGTTCAGTTAGCGGACACGCTGTTCGACGAATGGTGCTGTAAAACCTGAACAGGCAGAGGGTCACACAGAAGTGTTTAGTCCTGAAAGGCTAATGGACTTGTAACAGAAAGACAAGATGATAAAAGATATATATGTGGATGCATACGCTGAAAAGGAGGCAGAGTATATTCCTGAGGGTTATTATTTGAAAGAATCCTAAGATGGAAATGCAGACCACGGCAGGTTAGTGCAGAGGAGAAATGGGCTGAAGTGCACCAGATTGTGTTGCCGCTAGCATATAGACAAGAAGTGTTACAGGTAGCACATGAACTACTGTAGGTGGCCACTTGGGTGTACGAAAGACTCAGGCTAAGGTACAAACACATTTTATTGGCCTGGAATGCAAGAGGATGTGGTTAACTTTTGCCATACATGTCATGCTAAATGGTAGATACGCCACAGGCAGTAATAAACCGGCACCTTTGTTGCCAATGCCCGCATTCGAAGATCCTTTCACGTGGATTATAATTGTGTGTGTAGATCCCTTCCAGAGAACTAGAAAAGAGAAAGAACTGGAGAAACAGGTGTTAGTTACTACCCTGCAGAGTGAGGAAACCAATCCAGATGTTGTGGATTTTGATGTGCCTCAAAATATGTTAAAAAATGAAGAAGTTCTTGAGGAGTGGGATAGGTTAGTCAACTATCTTTCTCAGGAGCATAGAAAACAGTTGAAAGGTTTGTTACTGCAGTAAGAGGACATATGTAGGAATCAGATGGGAGGACTAATGCCATTGTATGTCAAGTAGATGCAGGGAGTACTGTTCCATAAAACAACACCGCTATCGGCTTAATCCTTTCAAAGCCAGACAGATCCAGAAGGAGATGGAGGCCATGCTCAACAAGGATATCGTTGGACTGAGGCAGAGCGAGCAGAGTTCGCCGATGCTGCCAGTTCCCAAACCAGGTGGGACTCAACGATTTTGCGTGGATTATCGGAAGGTCAATGCCGTTACAAAATCAGACTAATATTCAATACAGAGATTGGAGGACTGTATCGAGAAAGTTGGACAAGCCAGTTTCATCACCAAGTTGGACTTACTGTGTGGTTACTGGCAAGTACCTTTATCAGAGACAGTGAAAGAAATTTCTGCGTTTGCAACCCTAAATGGGCTACATCAATTCAAAATGATGCCCTTTGGAATGAAGAATGCACTTGTCACATTCCAAAGACTCTTGAACAGAGTTGTGGCTGGGGTTAACAAATGTAGTGATCTTTAGTAAATCCTGGAAAGGTCGTATGGTACAGTTGGAGAGCTCTTTGAATGACTACGAGCAGGAAAATTGGTAATAAACTTAAACAAAACTGAGTTCGTGAAAGCAGAGATGATGTTCTTGGGGCATAACATCGGTCATGGAAGGATTACCCCATAGAACGCAAAGACGAAGGCCATCGAGAAATTTCCACAACTAACCTCGAAGAAAGAGGTGCTTTGATGCTTAGGACTAAGCGGATTCTATTGGAATTTTGTTCCAAACTTCAGCAGTGTAGTGGCACCATTAACAGATTTGCTGAAGAAGAACACAAAGTTTTGGTGAACAGAACCATGTCAGGAGGCATTCGACATTTAAAAACAATATTACCCACCACACCAATTTTAGCCACCCCAAACTTTTCAAAACCTTTCAGAGCTGCTATTGATGCTAATGACATAGGAGTTGGAGCAGCACTGCTGCAACAAGATAATGATGGGATTGAACTGCCAGTTGGTTACTTTTCGAAGAAACTCAACACCTACCAGAGGAAATACTCCACAATCGAAAAAGAACTATCGAGTTTGGTACTGGCCTTACAGCATTTTAATGTGTATGCTACGAACAATGTGTTGGAGACTGTTGTGTACACTGACCACAATCTGCTTACATTCTTGGAAAGCTTTAAAGAGAATAATATGAAAGTATTTCATTGGAGTCTTATGTTACAGAATTTTAATTTACAAGTCGTACATGATGCGGGTCGTAAGAATGTAATCGCAGATGCGTTATCGCAGATTTAACTGATAAAGTTCAGATGAAATTGATATCTATCCAATGTTTTACATGGGAAGAGGTTAAGACAAATTTAGATTAAAGTTATATGTAGGTCATGGCAATGCAGTTAAGGAATAGAAAAGAAAATGAAGCCATCTTTTCATTTTGATGGTTCTTTTTTTCTCAAGGAGGGAGGTGTTATAAAGATGTAGGTGTACTGTACCTTTAAGAGAGAGGAAGCTGGTAAGGACTGACTGAAAGCACAGAGAGTGTGCTAAACAGTTTAAAAATGTAACATTGGGTTGAAACAATTAGCTGGAGTTGCGTTGTCATGGAACAAAAACTAATTCAAATTCAGCCAATTTAAATTATGCTCCAGATACCAAAATCGATTCAAATTTGAATTTTACTGTTTGGGATGACATCAAAACAAAGAAGTGATCTGGTGTTTTGGGGTTTAAAATTGGACATTTTGAACAGCTAGGGGAGAACAGCAAAGAGCACCCAAAAGTAAAGACTGCCAGCAGATCAGCTCTCTGAAAGGTACCTGTCCATATTAAATTTGTGCAGAAGATCGAAGCTCACCTAGAGAAATCTATAGTTCGACATCCAAAGACAACAATTGGGTTTGAAATTGATTTGCTGTAAATTTAAGATGGAATTTATTGGATCAGTGTTGTCGAGTGGGAGGTAAAAGACAGGTTTAAGAGAAAGGAGGTGTAAATAGTTGTGGTTTTAATGTTCTATGTTGGACTTAGTGAAATCTGGGACAGTTCTTTGCCTCTTGAAATTTAACAGATTTGGTGCAAGATGAGCTTCTCTGTGTGTAGGGTTTAAATTAGCAGAGGGGTTTACCTTGTGTCGTAATAACTTGAAGGGCCAAGAGGCCTTTTCTTGTTCCTTGTTTATATGTTCATATATAGAGATTATCTAGAATGTGAATGTCATGGTTAGACTTACTGTTTTGGTCTGGAAGTTTTGTTATTGGAATTGATATGTTTGTTACCTCGTGGATTGTACTAATACATGGATCTGTGTATGCAGGGAGCCCAAGTGATAGAACATCCTGCTGAACCAATGTAAAATTTCAAGTTAATCCAGAGGATCTGTACTGAAAGTTAAAACAGATAATGCTAATGGAGTACATGTCAGATCTCTTGGAAGGTGTTATCTGATGAGTGTACTGTACCATATTGTGTTATTTAAATTTGCAAGATATATAAAAGGAATGGTACTTCCACTGGCATGTGTCAGTCTTAAGCAATATAGCACATGTTGCCCTTTCCACTTTGGGTATGTTATTTAGTGGAGGTAAAGGCTTCAGATTTTCTGATGGGGTCCACATAATGCATAAAATTGACCAATTAGAATCCCTATAGTGCAGATAGAGGTCATTTGGCCATTGCGTAGGCACCAACCCTCCCACCTAGACCTACTCCCCATCCTATCCCCATAATCTTGCATTAAGCATGGCTAATCCAGCCTACATGGTTAATTACGCAAGGCATTTCTTAAACATTTTAGGTCAATGTCTCTTACAGTATAGTTCGTATATCACAAAATATGGGACATTGGTGAGTGAAACAAAATAATCCACATTTGAAAATTGAGACTTTTTCTTTACTAAGTCCCTTGATCGCGAAAATTATTTTTAAAAGAGTCAAGCATCTGAAGACACTTGGCCTGTGACAAGTGATTTAAAAAATGCATTTCAAAAAAAAATTCATAGGTGTACCTGTTCCACAGGCCTTTCAGTTGGTTGCTTTGGTGACTTCACATTCGGTACCTTTGCATCAACATCTGCCAATGCATTAGTAGATTGTTTCACCACACGGTTAGGAACATGACAAGCTTATGCAGGGACATCCTGAAATTGACATGCTCTTTAAGATCATCTTCTAACATTAGAAAATTTGGTCAGACCTTTGCTATCACCACTAAAAATATCAGAAGATTTTATTCTTCTCAATCCTTCATTTTCCAAATCAATGTGGTGTTTGACAGTCTGCTCCTAAATCGCTGTTGACCTCTGAAGCGAAGATCCAGTCTTTGAATAAGTGAAATCCTTGAATGTCACTGGAATGCAAATATTTGATTTTTGTTTTTGACCCTTACTTGCAGATATATTCTTCTTAATTGCCAGTGTATAAATGATCTGTATTGCAGTATACAACTTATTTTGTTATGATATTCTCTTTTCTGTTCTTATTTCTGTTTTTATGCAGTTTTCGAAGTAAACAAAATGTTAGAATTGACCAGGACTGTGCATAAGTTCAATATATCGCTAACGCCTCACTTATTTTAAAGCATTTTGGGTTTCATTCTGGATCGTTTTTGTCAAATCACAACTGTACTGGCCTTCTTGTAAATTGCCAATCGGACATATCACAGCCATTTAAAACAAAAAGAGAACAACTATGAGAAACCGAGAATTCTTCTATCTGATTTCTGAGCTTCATTACAGATTATAGCCTTCAATCTTGGTTGCTAGATGTGAACTCGAGTAGATCATGGATGACAGTATGGAAAATAAACAGCATGAAAGCATGGGAAGGGTTAAAGCATGAAGACCACTGGCGATCTGTTGCAAGGGGTCTGTGGAATGCTACACTCGTCAAAAGGTCACTGTGACAGGATGGGATAAGAGTAGTGGAATGCTCCTACACCAACTGGCAGAGTAAAGTTGGGGCTGAAAGGTCACTATGGCAGGTTGAGATAACAACAGTTAGTAAAGTCAGTCTTGTCTGCTAAATATCATCATGGCAGGTTGGGACAGGTTGTGACAATAAATATTTAGGACATGACATTAAATATTTAATTAATAGTTAGTAGAGTCAGCCTGCTTGAGACCCTTGACAGTAAAATATCTAATCATGACATTAAAATAATATTAAGTAGCATCTGGGATGAAAGACCATTGTTGCAGAGGTGACAGCAAAGTATATTATCGTGACATTAGAATAATATTAAGTAGAGTGTAGAAAAAACCATAGTGGCAGAACTGGAGAGAAAATGGGAACTAACATAATTGGTTTATTGTATAGCTGGAGTGAGGGAATTCTGATTAACACAGTTAGATATGCTGATAAGCTAACAAAAACATGATAACAAAAGGTATGAAGAACCACGGACCCTGAGGTTTGGGGGCATTCAAGAATTTGCTTTGAGTGTAACGGTGTTTTGTTTGCAAATAAAAGACCTACTCCTTGAAAAACTCTCCACGTCTCCTGGTGATTCTCTACATTTCTCCATGACAACAGTTATGAAAATAATTTCTTACAACTATCACTGCTTCTATTAACTTTGGTACCAATTTGCTGTGACTACCTTTTATTACACATTTGCTGTCACCATCTTATAATTTTCACATGCTTCAATCATGAGATGTAGTTTTCTATATGTTAGCCTATGTGAAATACACCAGCTCAATAAAGATTAAATCAAAACTCGCCATTGTAATGGATTACCCAATTCTATCACTTTTAACCCATTTGTTTCTGGAGTAAGGAGTACCATAGGCCAACAGCCAGACCAGTAGCAACATTTACATTTGGTTTCTAATGAGGTCTAACCTTAAGAAAATTGTAGTCATTCAGTTCACAATAGATGCTGCCACTATTTATTCCAGAACTGCGGCTAGTCTAATGTTTGAATTTGTAAATGCCTTCTGTCAGATTTTCCAGTTATTTTTTCTTCTTACGGAGCACAGTGACATCTGCTACAGGAGAGGCACTGATTAATCAATTAATTAATCTAGAATCACAGTTATCTACCACTGTAACATTACCATTATAAATACATTTTAGCCAAATACCATACTTCTCCTCCACACTGGAACCAATAGTTTGACTGCCATGCTACAGTTTCTATGTCACCAGTGCTTTCAACTCCCAGTGATAGTTCCACTGCCAACCGCACTGTCTTCAATTTCTCACCCTTTTGTCTCTTCAATTTGGATTATATTTATAGCATTAATCTTGAACAGCATTCCAGCACCAGCTTATACTCGCTTCTTAATGACACATATGAATGAGCTCATTAGATTATGGAACACATACACCCAACAATTTTCACTACCTCTGGAAAGTGACAACTACGGAATGTACTTATCAATACATTTGTGTACCTTCTAGGTTTGACTTTAGTCCTCTTTTGGCCAGTGGGATGACAACTATGCGGTGGGCAGGACTGGTGAGGGAGCAGGTCTTGGGTCTGCATGGTCATTGGATTGTAGTTATATGGATTGGGTAGTAGGATGGGGCCAAAGCACCCTGTCAGTAATGGTCATCACGTTGCCATTTATACAGCCTCATTTTGAAAATAAAAGTCCCCAGCAAAATTAGTACCAGTTTTGAGCCAATTTGATTCACTCTATGGGTGATATAAAGAAGCAACTGAAGATAATGGATGCAGTAACATATATCTGACAACATATTGGCCATAGTACTTAAGTCTTATCCTTTTGAACATGCTGTATCCTAATTAAACTCTTCCAGTTTAACTACAACACGAACATCAACAGGAAATTTGGAAGATTGTCCAGGCGATTCCTGTATGCAAAAAGACAGACAAGTCCAATTTGTTCAATTATTGCCCAATCTTTCTACTCTCAAAAATCAGTAAAAAGGTGGAAGGGGTCATCAAAGCACTATCAAGCAGTACTTGTTTGGCAATAACCTGTTTGCAAATCAGAAACTGAGTGTCTGTAATGTCAAGGAATGATTAGATTTGTTCTGGTTGGAGATGGTCCACACGAAGGATGCCTACTGCTCCATCCCCCGCCCTCATTTCAGGAACTCTGACCACAATGCCATGCTTCTTCTCCTGGCTTACAGGCAAAAGCTCAAGTGATCCAGTACTGGCCGGAGGAGGCAAAGGATCAACTCCGGTGCTGTCTGGAATTGGCTGATTGGGTCAGGTTCAAACAGTCCGCAGGTATCTTGGAGGAGTATTCCACCATCGTCACAGACTTTATCAGCAAGTGTGTGGAGGACCACAAACTGAGGAAGTCAATCTGGGTGTTCCCCAACAGGAAACCCTGGATGAATCAGGACATACAGAACTTGTAAAAACCAGGCGTAAGGCCTTCAAACGAGAAGACCCACTCAAATATAAGGGATGATCTTCACAGAGCCATTAAGACAGTCAAGGACCAATACCAATCCAAACCAGAGACTCAGACAGACATGTATATTCATTACTGTGTCGCCAAATACCAGACTAATTCCATTTACAAGTTCACTGATGACACCACCATGGTCGGCCAAATCTCAGATGGCGATGAAACAGACTACAGACGTGAGGTGGAAGACTTGGAAAAATAGTGCACTGAGAACAACCTGGCTCTCAATGCCCACAAAACCAAGGAACTCATTATTGATTTTCAGCAGGATGTTACTCATTCCCCCTTACACATTAACAGCACAGAGGTGGAACCTAGTGGGGAATGTCAAGCTCCTGGGAGTGGTCATCCACAACAAGCTTTTTAGGACTCTTCACGTGGACGCACTGATTACAAAGGCCCAACAATGTCTCTTCTTCCTCAGGCAGCTGAGGATATTTGGCATGACAGCGAATATCCTTGCCAACTTTTATAGAAGTGTTATTGAGAGCATTCTGTCTGGATGTATCACTGTCTGGTATGGCAACTGTACCATTCAAGATCGAAGACGGTTACGGAGAGTGATGAATTCGGCCCAGACAATCACAAAGGCCAACATCCCATCTATAAAAATCTACCAACCAAGCCCGATGTCAAATAAAAGCCGCCAGCATTCTTAAAAATCCATCCCAACCTGGCAATGTTTTTCAACAATCTCTACCACTGGGGAGAACGTACAGAATTCTGAAACACACACACAAGTTTCTACCCTACTGTTGTTAGAATACTGAATGGACTTACAAACCCTTAACATTCGCCTGTACCTCCGTTTTTGTTTTTGCTGCTGTTTACCTGTTATTTACGATCTAGGCTACTTAACTATGTGATCTGCCTGTATTGCTCACAAGGCATAGCATTTCACTGTGCCGCAGTACATGTGACAATCAATTCAATTCAATTCAATGGTCATTGCTTGGCATTTGTGGCATGAATTTCACTTGCCATTTGTCTGCCCAAGCCTGGATACTGGTTGCAAGAGGCACAGGGTAGCTGGTTCACTGGTAAAGGTTTTGATTTATTAAAGTTACAGCTTACAGTAACTGAAGATGAAGTGCTTTCTTCTGACTTAAAATGGCTTAAGGCAAGGAAAACAAAAAGAGCTCCTGAGCTGGTGCAAATCTGATGACGCCTGTATCTTTGTTCACATTCCCAAGCTGTTCAGCTACCCAAGAATCAATGTTTGATTGACAAGAACCTTCTAGTTGTCACTGATAGCATGGTCACTCACAGCAGAGCAAAGCAGAACAACCAGCTACTTGGACCAACCAAAAAATCAATCATCTGTGCATGACCCCATAGATCCAATTCATTTGTAACCACACTTTAAACACTACTTCATGCTGAAGATGGCAAGTAAGTTCAGGGCCAGGAGGATATGTAAAAAGGAGTCAAGAGCTAGCTGCTGTGCTCAAAACTATCCATACTTACTTCATGAATTTGCTTCACCAGTATTAGTCCACAGGTGCTTTTATGGACTGCTACTTTTCAGTAGAACTCCAAGAGTAGATCTTCGTTGCAGGTCCCAACACTAAGGTTATAAAGTGTTCCTTTCTGAGGCTGTCACAACCAACACTGGTATCAAAATCACAGAGGGTAACAACTTCCTCCTCAGAAGGGACATTCTAGAGGTGTTCAGGGAGTTGTGGAGCTCATTTTCAGGAGCTGTGTTAGCCTTCAGGGTTGGAGTAACAATGAGTTGAATGCTGCTGACTTTGAAAGGATAGGCACACTGACACCATGCCCAATTAGTAAATTAAATTAGATTGCCAATTTTAAGTTTGGCAATGCCAAACTTCATGGTGAAGCTGACAACAGAAAAACAAAGTGTTTCGTTCACCTTAATGTCTCCCTGACAAATACAGGATATATGGATATAACCAATGTTGTGCTCTGTCAGTTTTCCTGCTCAGAAGCAAATCTGCCTCAAGGCTACTATATTGTTGTCTAAATTGGCTTGCTAATAATAAAACACAGAAAAATAAATTAAAACATAATATAAAAGGCAGAAAAACAAAAAAAAGTGTTCAACTTTACAGTCTTTCTTCAGTGCTTCACCAAGGGCCAGTTAGCCAGACAAGAATCCCCTTTGCTGTGCCACCACTTCTGGAACAAAAGTCGCCATTCTTCAGTGCCATCTCACCTCCATCACACTTGACACTGAATTCTCACAAATGCAGATATCACCGGGTCCTGCACTGGCCTAAACTCTACTGCCATATGTCCACTTCAGGCCTATTTTGTCAATGCAGCCAGGTCTTGTACTGGGCACAAACTCATCTCCGCCTCCATGAACCTGTGCTGGACGCAGAAGCCACTGGGAACCCAAACTTTGCCTCCAGTGCAGCAGCCATAAATTAGCACTTGGATCTTGTTGGTGCAGAAGCTGCCTGGAACCTAAACTTGCCTTCAATGTGTTTCCATGAGTCTATGCTGGGCTTGCTTGCTGCTGCTGCTGCTACCGAGCTCAGAGCTTACGGCCGTTCTCTCAAATGAGAGGATCACCACACATCAAGCGAGAGGAAAGGTTGAGAAGTAGAATGTTTCATAGTAGCCAGGTCAGGATCTGTTCACTTAATGGTACAGTTCAGGGGCATTGTTGCTGAATAAAGAGACACTGGGGTGCAGATTCATAGCTCCTTGTAAGTTGAGTCGCAGGTAGACAGGGTGGTGAAGATGTTTGGTACACTTGTCTTTATTGGTCTGTGCATAGAGTATAGATGTTGGGATGTCCTGTTGCAGCTGTACAGGACATTGGTTAAGGCACTTTTGGAATACTGTGTTCAGTCTGGTCTCCCTGCTGTTGGAAAGATGTTGTGAAACTTGAAAGGGTTCAGAAAAGATTTACAAGGATATTGCTAGGGTTGCAGGGTTTGATCTATACAGAGAGGCTGAATAGGCAGAGGTTGATTACCCTGGAGCATCGGATGCTGACGAATGACTTTATAGATGTTTATAAAACGATGAGAGGCATGGATAGGTTTAATAGTCAAGGTCTCTTTCCTAGGGTAGGAGACTGAAGGAGCAATTTTTTCACACAGAGTGGTGCATGTATGGAATGAGCTGCCAGAGGAAGTGGTGGAGGCTAGTACAATTACAATATTTAAAAGGCACCTGGATGGGTACATGAATGGGAAGGGTTTAGAGGGATATGGACCAAATGCTGGTAAATGAGAGTGGAATAATTCAGGATATTTGGCTGGCATGGATGAGTTGGATCAATGGGTCTGTTTCTGTGCTGTACAACTCTAGGATTCTAGTCTCAATCATTGCGCTAATTAAGGCCACGATGTTCACATCACTCTATATCTTGAACCAGTTTTCCAGCCAATTGAGTGCTGTTCCTGAGTCTGTTCGAAAGCCAATTTGTATGCAAGTCAGAACACCATACAGGACAACAAAGCAGCTGCTCCTAAGTCAGATCTTTAAAAATTACACCTGTGTATTCAACCCCATTCTTGTGAAAGAGATTTCACATTGCTGTTGGTTGTAGCAACATGGACATCCTCAGACACAGAGGAGAAACAGGAGCATGATGCATGGAACATTCAGGACTTTTCAAAAATGCTTCACGGAAAGATAAGAGTGAGAAAGACAGAAACACTGAGGCTTTCGGCTCCAAATTCTGGCACTTATAAACTGCGTACTTGCAGAAAATTTCTCCAGCAAATTAACCACACCATCTAGGTGTGTACCAAAGAAACACGCATTACATTAGCCCAGAGGCTGTTGCTAGATGCATCACTGATTCATCAAGGTTTCACAGGTCTGCTTGTTTGACTGTTGAAACAATAAGGCTTCAGCTTTCTCTCTGAAAAAAATACTTTGCTGGATGCTGTTTTCTGAAGTCGATTTTTTGTATCCAGTGAAAAGACCAAAGTTTCCTCTAACACTGGAAACTCAATCATACGATGTTTTGGTTTACAGCACACCGTTGTCCATTTTCCAGTTGTCAATCCATAGAGTGTTCCCAATACCCCATTCGCAATTTTAGACTGGAATTTTTTCATGACTTTTAAATTATCTGCAATGACCTTTTCAAACAGTTCACATTTAATTACAGGTGGTTTATTTCTCTGCAGATGATGATGTGTGACCTGGAGAGAACTCCTGGCATCGGAAGCATACTGCTTTTGCTACGCAGTGATCATTTATATATTTTATAATAATTGAATATCACATAGAGAGGAAGATGGAAAGATAAACGCTGGAGTACTTAGTTCTAAAGAACGCCCTAATTGTCTCCAAGAGAAATACATTATTTCCAAAGTGCAAACTACGATGCAACACATGCAAAGTTTCTAACTCGTGAATGTATTGAAAATTTGCCCCCTTCCAAAATAAGCTTAATTCCATACTATATTATATATTGATGTTACATGTGGGTGGACACACCTCTTAAGAAACACGTGATAAATACTTACCTTCTGCACAAAATAAACTGATGCGTCGAGAGAGAGTAAAAAGGTTGAGGAAATAAGGGGACGGGGTTCAGCTACACAAAGGCATGTTTTTATTTCTATTCCCCCTCCCCCCTCCCAATTTGGAAACGGGCGCTTTTAAAAAAAAAACAGGAAACCGTTAGGAACGGCACGCGTTTCGAAAATTCAAATGGCTTCCCCGTCTCGCGGAACGGTTACTGGCCTCCAGCTTCGAGCGGGAGCGCGCCAGCTCGAGGTCTGCCTAGCTCCTGGAAAAGTCAGATCGATGAACTAAGAGGAGCAAAAATAAGGAAATAAAATCGTCCTGTAGGTACTGTTATATGAGGCTTTTAACTATTAATACAACACGATGGGCGTCGCGGGAGTGAAAGAATAATTCCTTACTTTTTCTTTGTTTTCTAAAAAAAATCACACCTTTCAAGAACGTGCCGGCTTCTTTCACGACCGTTGTGATCGAAGTTTAAATACATGTCGTGCATCTGTTTCTATACGTGTGAAGATATTTTTTTACGTATATTCCTGTGTCCGGGTTGCTCGTCGTCCTCTTTATTTGCATAGCCACGGAACAACAGATAAAGCAGGGAGGAAAGCGCGTACTTTGCTGCATCAGTGGGTTAACAGGTGAGTTAGTGGTGTCCCAGGTGAATTAGATTTACACACAACACCGAACCTGATTAGGTCTTGTTTTTCTCCTCTCCCTTTATGCGGTGGCGAAGAGACTCGATCAAAGTCATATCGGTATTCGTAACAGTATTTCAGTACAAATTATACTGAACAGCCTCCTATGCAAACTTCTGTCAATGGGGAGGGGACTGGGAGTAAGCAGTGTCAAACTGTATTGTATAGGAGGTTCGAAACTAATGTTATCATACTTGGCCTTTTGCAGAACATATATACTCTGCAGCACGTTTCACTAGGAGTCCTGAAGTATTTACTCATGTAGGCAGAAAAAAACCAACAAAATTCAATAAAATTTGGTTGTACTGGAATTCTATTTTCAGGTACGCAAAATAAGTTGAATCAGTTTCACCATTTCCAAGTTTTAATGTGTTTTTTCCTTTTGGATAATTCCTCAATTTTTGAAATTCTATTGTGTTCAAAATCACATTTTAAAGTGGAATAATTTAAAAGATTCATAACTTTTCAAATAGTTGCTTGATTGTTCAAAGCTCGAGGGAACAAAACAGTTGTCAAAAAATATCCTGTTGCATTCATCAGACAGAATTGTAAGAATACCAAGTGTCAAAGGGTATAACACAAATGCTGCATAAAGAGGTGGTGTTTGGTTGGACATTGATAGAGGTGTCACATAGAGAATTTTTGATGTAACAGTAGTCTGCTAAATTTTTGAAATTCAAACCATGCAAATCTGTTCTAATTTTTTAAAAAGTATTGCCTTGGACGGTGCACCCAGAAAGGGCTGAATATTTAGCCTCGTTGATAAGATGTTGATCAATCAGACTATGGTATAAAGCAGGAAAATGATTGGGCTCACATCATTATATATGCTGCATATACCTTTTTTATTAATGCTTGTGCTACACTCACTAAATTGAAGTCTCCAATCTCCCAGTTTCTGGATTGGTGGAAATGGTATGTAAGAGGAGAGATGCACACCACAGTCCTGTAGAAACATGTATGCTGTAATTGCCTAACAAGTTTAAACTTCTGATAGGCAGCAGAAATCAGCCTGCATGCTTACCCTGGAAATGTTAATTCAGTATTCAGCAAGTGCAACTCAACTGAAACAGTCCACGTGCTTATGTAGCAAGACCTGGACATTTAAGCTTGGGCAGTTAAAGACAGGTAACCTTGCCATATATGTACCAGGCAATGACCATCTCAAATTGGAGCAAATCTAACTATGTTAAATTAATTAGTCTAATCCAACACTCAATGACATTACCATGTTAAGTCTCTAACAGTAACTCCATTGATCAGAATCTGAACTGGACTAGCCATATGAATATTCCAACCACAAGACCACGTAAGAGGCTAGGAATTCTGAGATGTAAAACTTAACCTCCTAAATCCCCAAAGGTGGTCCACCATCTGCAAGACACAAATTTGGTGTGATGCAATACCCTCACTTGACTGGATAAGTGCTCCTACAACCCTCAAGGGACTCGACATCATCCCAAACAACACAGCCTGCTTATCTGCCACCTTTAATATTCAATCCCTATGCCGTTGATACGCAACAGTGCATACCATGAAAAGGCAAATTGGGACAGAACTTGTACATATGATAATGAAGTCCTGAGGAGTGTTGCTGAACAAAAAGACCTTGGAGTGCAGGTTAATAGCTCCTTGAAAGAGGGTCCCAGATAGACAGGATAGTGAAGAAGGTGTTTAGTATACTTGCCATTATTGCTCAATGCATTGAGTATAGGAGGTCATGTACAGGACATTGGTTAGGCCACTTTTGGAATACTGTGTTCAATCTGGTTTCCTTGCTGTAGAAAGGACATTGTGAAACTTGTAAGGGTCCAGAAAAGATTTACAAGGATGTTACCAGGTTTGGAGGATGTGAGCTATAGGGAGAGATTGAATAGGCTGTGGCTATTTTCCCTAGAGTATGGATGGCTGAGGGGTGACCTTATAGAGATTTATAAAATCGTGAGGGTCATGGATAGGGTGAATAGCTAAGGTTTTTTCCCTGGGTGGGGGAATCCAAAACTAGAGGGCGTAGATTTAAAGTGAGAGGGGAAAGATTTTAAAGGGGCTAAGGGGCAACTTTTTCACACAGTGGTGCATGTATGGAATGAGCCACCAGAGGAAATGGTTGAGGCTGGTGCAATTACAACATTTAAAATGCATTTGCAATGGGTTGTTGTGGACCAGGCCAGACCCCCTCAAGATATTTTAAGAAGGTAGCCTTGGCAGTAATTTTTTTCCTTATTTTAAAGGCAGATGTGAAGTGGGCATTCCAGGTATGATACAACTGGTCAAATCACTCCGCTTCAAGCAAAATTATTTATTTAAACATCACAGTTGAAACACAAACTAAAGAAAGCAGTACTTAAAATACCTTAATTACTGGAAAACATAATTGACCCGATACAGCAACTTAACTAATTAATTGTGCCAATATAGTAACATACAATAACCACACCCCTTGGCAAAAAGGTAAATTCAAACACCGATTCTTACAGGCACGTGGGAACATCATCTCAAGAGGGATCTCAGAAAAGCCAGAGGAATCCTTTACTGAAGCTTGCAACTCTTCTGGACTCACACATCTTGTGACTGCTACAGCGAAAAAAAATAGAAAAAATCTGAACTGGGAGAACTGGCCGCTCCCATTGTTAAACTCCCTAGATGCCTTGACACCTCTGCCTTTATGACCTCTCTTCATAAAAACCAAGGGCACAATAATCTTTTTAAAGTGAAAGCATGGTCATGGGGGATATGATTAGAAAGGGTTTAGATTGATATGGATCAAATGCTGGCAAATGGGACAAGATTAATTTAGGATATTTGCTCGGTCTGGACAAGTACAACTATAGGATCTCTTTCCATGTTGTACAGCTCTACAAGAAGCATTGCAGCTATCAACAAGGCACCTTGCAAACTTGCAATCACTACCATGTGGAAGATCAAGGGAAGCATTGCATGGGAGCACCACCACTTCCAAAATCCCCTTTAGGCGTAGTGTAGATTTCACTGCCACTTGGTTAAAATTTTAAAACTTATTCCTTACAGCTCTGTGGATATACCTCCCTCCTACACCTCCTCTTCCCTGTTCCAGACTTCAGCAGTTTAAGAAGGCATGACACCAGCACCCTTTCAAGGTCAGTTTGAAATGAGTTGTAAATGCTGTTCTACGCAGTGATGCAGACATCCTATGAACAAAAAGTGAAAACTATCTCCATCCCCCAATTATACCGACCAGTACAACTTACCCCTCAAACCCTTTAACACTCCACTAATCAGACTATCTTCCAGATGTTGAACCTATCCCTCCACCCCTTTAATACATCTGTAATTAGGCCATCACTCATTCATTTGCTCACACATTCATCCATGAATCGCTCACTCATCCATTCATTGTCTTCCTTCCAAGCCATTCACTAGCATGACTTTAAAATGTAGTCTTCCTTCAATAACACTGAGTAAAATTCTCTCTGACAGCATTGTGGGTGTACCTACACATATGGACTGCAATGGACTGAAGGCAGCTCACCACTGTGTTCTCAAGGGCAATTAGGAATGGGCAATAAATGCTGTCCCAGCCAGTGAAGCCTACGTCCCATGCATGAATGAATTTTTTAAAACTCCTTAAATTATTCTGAGACTTTATATATAAGGACTTGCCTGAATATAACAGCTGCTGTTGAGGACTTGTCCTCCCTCCTTGTATCCAATGATCCTCTCTGGTGATGTCGGTTCTGACTCTTTTTGATTCTTCAGCCGTGATTGGAAGATAGGGCTGAAAGACTGTAAACATTCTGGGCAGAGGACACCTTTGTGAGCAATGTCAATATGCTTAGCATAGATGTTGTCTGGAAGATTTGGACATACGTTTATATAAGAATTGAACTACTTCAAAAAGGCTTGAATATTCACTCAAATTAGAATATGTGTGTACTTTCAAGCAAACGCAGTAGCTTGAATCAAATTGAAAACAATAGCTGAAAATAACCAAAGGGTCCTTGACAGTGGCCGAAAGCAAGATAAAGAAGAACATCAGGTTTCAGAAGTCAGACCTTATCATCCAAACGTGGGAGTAATCCATGGGAATTTATCCTTTAAGAGAAGAAACTAGATAATTGTAAGAAAAATTATTTTCATCCTACAGAGTTGGAATATAAAAATAAAATCCTGTTCTAAGTGAATATGAAAATGTCATTATGTTTTAACTTTTGCGAGCAAATGTGGCAAGATGGTTAACTTATTCCCAAACATGAAATTGAATCAAAGCTTTGTGGCCATAACTAGGAGGAGCATGCACTGACACAAATTCAGAGTTTTGCTTTTTAGCTCAGATCACTGAAGTGTCTGTCTATTTATGAGACTGATTATGTGCTACATGAAAGTTTAATGTTTGCAGACCTTGGTGTGGGGACAATTTACCTAATAGAAAGATGCAGTGTAATTATTTTGGGAGGGCTGCAATAATCGTGCCTGTTGAGACCAATGCGTAAGTTGTTTCTGAATCAAAAATCAAAGCTATGTTTTCAAACATTACACAAATTTTATTTTATATCAGTCCCTACACAAAGTACGAGCTCTAGGAAACCAATATTTTGACAACTGTTTAACAACTGAGGAAATAGGATACAATCAACATCGAAAAGCCTGTTGGCATATGTCCCTGAAACCAGGTCACGGTGAATGTCATGGAGAAATTAAATGAAAATAAACCTTAGTTTGTCAGTTATAGCTCAGTTGATAACATGTTCATCTCTGAATCACAAGGCTCTAGTTCAAGTCCCACTTACAATTTTGAGCACAAAAATAAAGGTTAATATTCTCATTCAAAACTGTGAGAGCAAAACATCTCATTGAAAAGATCATGTCATACCAAGGCAAAAGTGAGGACTGCAGATGCTGGAAATCCGATTGAATTAGAGTTGTGCTGGAAAAGCACAGCAGGTCAGGCAGAATCTGAGGAGCAGGAAAATCAACATTTTGGGCAAAAGCCCTTCAGGAATGAATGCTGAGAGCCTCCGGGGTGGAGAGAGAAATAGGAGGGGGGTGGAGCTGGAGAGAAGGTAGCAAAGAGTATAATAGGTGTATGAGGATGGGGATGAAGGTGATAGGTCGGAGAGGACGGTGGAGCAGATAGGTGGGAAGGAAGATTGGCAGGTAGGGCAGGCCATGAGGATGGTGCTGAGGGTGGGTTGGAACTGAGGTAAGGTGGGGGGAGGGGAAATGAGGAAACTGGTGAAGTCCACATTGATGCCTTGGGGTCGAAGTGTTCCAAGGCGGAAGATGAGGCGTTTTTCCTCCAGGCGTCGGGTGGTGAGGGAGTGGCAATGGAGGAGGCCCAGGACCTGCATGTCCTCGGCAGAGTGGGAGGGGCAGTTGAAATGTTGGTCCACAGGACGGTGGGGTTGATTGGTGCGGGTGCCCCAGAGATGTTCCCTAAAGTACTCTGCGAGAAGGCGTCCAGTCTCCTCAATGTAGAGGAGACCACATCGGGAGCAATGGATACAATAAATTACATTGGTGGATGTGCAGGTGAAACTTTGGATGTGGAAGGCTCCTTTGGGGCCTTGGATGGAGGTGAAAAGGGGAGATGTGGGCGTAGGTTTTGCAATTCCTGCGGTGTCAGGGGAAGGTGCCAGGATGGGAGGGTGGGTTGTTGGGGTCGTGGACCTGACCGTGGAGGGAATGGTTTTTGTGGAAAGCGGAAAGAGGTGGGGAGGGAAATATATCCGTGGTGGTGGGTCCGTTTGGAGGTGGCGGAAATGTCAGCGGATGATGCGGATTATGCGGAGGTTGGCGGGGTGAAAGGTGAAGACCAGGGGTTCTGTCCTTGTTACGGTTGGAGGGGTGGTGTTCAAGGGCGGAGGTGTGGGATGTGGGTGAGATGCGTCGGAGGGCATCTTCAACCACGTGGGAAGGGAAATTGCAGTCTTTAAGGAAGGAGGCCATCTGGTGTGTTCTGTGGTGGAACTGGTCCTCCTGGGAGCAGATGCGGTGGTGGAGGAGGAATTGGGAATACCGGATAGCATTTTTTGCAGGAGGTAGGTGGGAAGAGGTGTAATCCAGGTTGCTGTGGGAGTCGGTGGGTTTGTAAAAATGTCAGTGTCAAGTCAGTTGTCATTGATGGAGATAGAGGGGTCCAGGAAGGGGAAGGAGGTGTCAGATGGTCCAGGTGAATTTAACGTCGGGGTGGAATGCATTGATGAAGTTGGTGAAGTGTGGGAGCACGAGGTGGCGCCGATGCAGTCATCAGTGTAGCGGAGGAAGAGGTGGGGAGTGGTGCAGGTGTTACTATGGAAGATGGACTATTCTAC
>NC_057730.1:48874744-48876259 GCF_004010195.1 Chiloscyllium plagiosum | reverse complement strand
CATTAGATTTGGTACTGGGCAATGAGCCCGGTCAGGTGTTAGACTTGGAAGTAGGTGAGCACTTTGGTGATAGCGATCACAATTCTGTTACGTTTACTTTAGTGATAGAAAGGGATAGGTGTATACCACTGGGCAAGAGTTTCAGCTGGGGGAAAGGCAATTACGATGTGATTAGGCAAGATTTAGGAAACATAGGATGGTGAAGGAAACTGCAGGGATGGGCACATTAGAAGTGTGGAGCTTATTCAAGGAAAAGCTCCTGCGTGACCTAGATAAGTATGTACCTGTCAGGCAGAGAGGAAGCTGTAGAGCGCGGGGGCCATGGTGTACGAAGGAAGTGGAATCTCTGGTCAAGAGGAAGAAGAAGGCTTATGTTAGGATGAGATGTGAAGGCTCAGTTAGGGCGCTTGAGGGTTACAAGGTAGCCAGAAAAGACCTAAAGAGAGTGCTCAGAAGGGCCAAGAGGAGACATGAGAAGTCGTTGGCGGATAGAATCAAGGTAAATTCTAAGGCTTTCTACAGGTATTTAAGTAATAAAAGAATGACGAGAGTAAGAGTGGGCCCAATCAAGGATAGTAGTGGGAATTTGTGTGTGGAGTCAGAGGAGATAGGGGAAGCACTTAATGAATATTTTTCGACAGTATTCACTCTAGAGAATGACAGTGTTGTCGAGGAGAATACTGAGATACAGGCTACTAGACTAGGTGTGATTGAGGTTCACAAGCAAGAGGTATTAGAAATCCTGCACAGTGTGAAAATAGATAAATCCCCAGGGCCGGATAGGATTTATCCTAGGATCCTCGGGGAAGCCAGGGAGGAAAATGCCGAGCCTTTGGCATTGATCTTTAAATCGTCATTGTCTGCAGGAATAGTGCCAGAAGACTGGAGGATAGCAAATGTGGATCCCCTGTTCAAGGGGAGTAGAGACAACCGAGGTAATTATACTTCAGTTGTTGGTGAAGTGTTGGAAAAGGTTATAAGAGATAGGATTTATAATCATCTAGAAAAGAATAATTTGATTAGGGATAGTCAGCACGGTTTTGTGAAGGGTAGGTCGTGCCTCTCAAATCTTATTGAGTTCTGGAGAAGGTGACCAAACAGGTAGATGAGAGTAAACTGGTTGATGTGGTGTATATGGATTTCAGCAAGGTTCACAACAGTTGGCTATTGTACAAAATGTGGAAGAATGGGATTGTGGGAGATATAGCAATTTGGAAGAGTAATTGGCTTGCTGAAAGTAGACAGGGTGGTGGTTGATAGGAAATGTTCATCCTGGAGTCCAGTTCCCAGTAGTGTACCGCAAGGGTAGGTGTTGGGTGCACTGTTGTTCGTCATTTTTATAAACGACCTGGATAAGGGCGTAGAAGGGTGGGCTTGTAAATTTGCGGACGAGACTAAGGTCGATGGAGTAGTGGATAGTGACGAAAGATGTTGTAGGTTACAGAGAGACATCGATAAGCTGCAGAGCTGGGCTGAGAGGTGGCAAATGGAGTTTAATGTGGACAACTGTGAGGT
>NC_057730.1:48863278-48874536 GCF_004010195.1 Chiloscyllium plagiosum | reverse complement strand
GATAATCAGAGGGTTAGATAGTGTGGACAGGGAGAGCCTTTTTCCAAGTATGGTGACGGCGAGCACGAGGGGGCATAGCTTTAAATTGAGGGGTGATAGATATAGGACAGATGTCAGAAGTAGTTTCTTTACTCAGAGTAGAGTAGTAAGGGTATGGAATGCTTTGCCTGCAACGGTAGTAGGTTTGCCAACTTTAAGTACATTTAAGTCGTCATTGGACAAGCATATGGACGTACATGGAATAATGTGGGTTAGATGGGCTTCAGATTGGTATGACAGGTGGGCACAATATTGAGGGCCGAAGGGCCTGTACTGCGCTGTAATGTTCTATGTTAATTACGCAGTTTGGCATGCTTACAAGTTGGTACTAAATTAGAGGTTAGTCATTAAGTTCAAAACTAAAGCACTATTGTGCATTCCACAAGTGAACAGAACAAATGGTATCATCATCTATTCTAGTTCCACAGATTGCTAACACTAAGCAGAGATATCCCTAATTAGCTGAATGACCGTGAAGTGGCAATAACACGTGAAGGAAGTGGGACTAACTGGCAAGTCTATGTCAGCTTGCTACAGCCTGCACTGATCATACAGCAAAGGGAGGAAACAATATCTTGACACCTTAGGAAGATAAGGCCTACCTTTTACATTACCTCATAGTAAGAAATGCACAGCCAGCAAAGTTCTGGCTGGGGACACAAAATGGTTTCTCAGCCGGATTAGGAAAATGGCTTCCAGGCAAATAATGTTAACTTTTCCCCAACAATAGCTGTGACCAAAATCAATATATTTGTTTGTGATTCTGTATATTCTAACCTCATATGATAAATTAGAGAAGTTGTACCTTATTAATATACCATTGCTGGAAGTCTTTAATAATGAAAATGAAAGATCAACAACAGCTGTGTTTCCTAAGAATCAATGGAATTGAATTTAAAGTCCCACCAACAGCAAACAGACATGAAATGCATTACATGCAAGTTTATCCTTACTATATGACTTTAGTGATTATAATGAGGTTAGCCAGGTAGGCCTCATAGAAATATGAGTTCCCTGATTGTGAACTGGGTTAACAGCCATAATCAGGCTGACATATATAAACAGGAATGTTGTTCTTCACTGTGTCCAATACCTACACAAACACAACATGGGTGCTGTGGAAAAATAAGCACTACTGCTGTTAGGCAGTAGTGTGGGAAAAAGAAAAAAAAAACAGTAGAGAAAAAGAACAGGAATGTCAGGAAAAAAAATTGAAAAAGAAAAAGAATCGGAGTGTAAAAGGAGAAAAAACCAGGAATTTCAGAAGTTCTGTTCACTCTGAGAGCAGGCTCTGAGGAAGCCGGACTAGTATCAAGTACCATGCACATGCAAATAAAGAGTGGTGCTGGAAAAGCACAGCCCATCAGGCAGCAGCTGAGGAACAGGAGAATCAACATTTTGAGCATAAGCTCTTCAACAGGAATATGAAGGGCTTACGCTCGAACCGTCAATTCTCCTGCCCCTCGGATGCTGTCTGACCAGCTGTACTTGCCCAGCACCATACTCTTTGACTTTGATCTTCAGTGTCTGCAGTCCTCACTTTCTTCCACATGCAAATAAAGGGTGACTTGGTGATAGAATACTGGGCTCTGTGGAGTTAATTCAGTGGCAATGAGATAAAAAATATTTGCTTCTGAACAAATTTGCTTGCAATAGACGTCTTTGAATTGGGGTAAGTTTCTGACATCATATTGCTATTTGGGAAGCTTGACTTGCTCGATCCTGCTGTCGAAGATTGGGCACAGTATGTGGAAAGAGTACCTTATTTCTTCACGGCAAATGACATTGGGACAGATGAAAAGCAATGAGTAATTCTGCTGACACCTTGTGGACCTGCAGCCTTTTCAATTATTAAGAGCCTAACCTTTCCTGAAGCACCAGAGATTGAAACCTTCTAGAGTTGATGAATTTAATTAAAGAATATTATGACTTCAGGTCTCAAATTCTGAGATGCTATCTGTTTTACCCGGCAGTTTCAGAACCACGGTAATCTGTATTGGGGTTTTTGACGAGGTTACGACAACTGAGAGGTATGTGACTTTGGTTTAATCCTTAATGAGATGCTGAGAGACCGTTTGGTGTGTGGGATTAATGATGTAACCATGCAAAAGTTCCTACTAGATGAAGTCCAATTGGACTTCAAATAGACACTACAACTGGCTTTATCATTAGAAAAAGTGGCAAGTGGAGCATAAGAGTTACAGGATATTCCAGTGGAAGACCTACTGAGCTTGCAGGACACGACTTGAGTGAAGGCAATTGCATAGTCTCATTCAGGATATATCATGAACAGAGGGACTTTAGGTCAGCCCACATCAAAACCCCAAGCCATAGCCAAGCCTTGGCCAAATGGTTAACATTTTCTTCAGGAATTGGGCTGGCAAGCTGTTGTAGTTGCTGCCAGTATGTGGACTTTAGACAGTAAGAGTCCCACTAGGCTTGAATTGAGTAAGATAATTCATAAATTGGTATCCAGGAGAGTGCATAACCTGGAAAGCCCAACTACATCTGGCTTGGAACAGTTAAATTCTTAGCAATATCCAAATTGGAGCCAATCAAAGTAAGTGTTTGGTTAAATGGTCAGCTGGTTCTAATCGAGGTTGATGCCAGCTGGCAGAAATCCGGAGGCTGGAAAGTGACAGCATCGTCAAACCAGTACAATTTGTCATACAGATTATAAAGCCCGACAGGTCACTTTGCCTTTTGTGAGATTTTAAACAAGCTGTGAACTGCTTCTCGCAGCTGAATAAATGTCCAATCCCTCACACAGAGGGCTTACACACAAAGGTGATGGGGGCTGTTCTTCGTGAAGCTGGACATGAGCCATCAGTAGCTGCAATTGTTATTAGAACATCAGAGAAATGTACAGCACGTAAACAGACACTTCAGTCCAACTTGTCCATGCTGACCAGATATCCCAACCTAATCTAGTCCCATTTTCCAGCACTTGGCCTATATCCTGCTAAACTCTTCCTATTCATATACCCATCAAAATGTCTTTTAGATGCTGTAATTGTACCAGCCTCCACCAAATGCTCTGGTAGCTCAGTCCATAAACACACCACCCTCTGTGTGAAAACATTGCCCCTTAGGTCTCTTTTATATCTTTCCCCTCTAACCCTAACCCTATGCCCTCTAGTTCTGGACTCCCCCCACCCCAGGGAAAAGACCTTGTCTATCCTATCCATACCCATCATGATTTTATAAACCTCTATAAGGTCACACCTCAGCCTCCGACGCTCCAGGGAAAACAGTCCTAGCCCATTCAGCCTCTTCCCTATAGCTCAAACCCTCCAACCCTGGCAACATCCTTGTAAAACTTCTCTGAACCCTTTCAAAGTTTTACAACATCCTTCCGATAGGAAGGAGACCAGAATTACATGCAGTATTCCAAAAGTGGCCTAACCAATATCCTGTACAGCAACAACATGACCTCCTTTCTATCTCCTATTGAAAAAGTGTCAGCCTTGGAAATGGTCTTGTAGCCAAGATGTAACCTTTTTGGAAGTGAAGGAGCAGCTGTCATCTAAAATGTTGGCACATTATGTTCCCAAGCCAGTTCTGGTGCTGAATGCGTTGCCTCCCCATATAGTATCGGGTCGCACTGGTCACAGATGGTCCAATGAAGAGGAATGCCTGATAGTGTATACTTCCTAGACTTTGGCCGATGCAGAGTGCAAACATGCCCAGGTAGAGAAGGAAGGTTTGGCCGTCACTTTTGGTGTGAAAAAGTTCCACCAATACCTTTATGGATGTACATTTATAATAGTAACAAATCCCAACTAGGTGCACTCAAAGAGGACAAGGCTGTGCTGCCCATAGCTTCAAGTCGAATTCAGTGGTGGACTGTCACTCTAGATGCATACGATTACAAGATGGAACACTGTTTGGGATGGCAAGTAGCAAATGTGAATGCCTTGTGCCACCTCTCACTGGCAGATGCACCACTGGTGGTGTTGCCAGCAGAAGAGTCTGTTCTGGTTTTAAGCTTTCTAGACACCCTTCCTGTCACTACTGGCAGTATCAGACTGTCGATGCAAAAAGATCTGGTTCTTGTGAGAAAACAGCTGGTGATGGGAGAAGCAAAAGGGGCATCACAACCAGAATCAAAACCTTTCTGGACTCAGTGAGACTAGATCACCACAGAGAAAGGCATATTATTATAGGGAGCAAGAGTGATTGTCCCGAACAAAGGTGGCCACCAGATACTGACTGAACTCCATCAGGATCATCCAGTAATGTCCAAAATGAAGATGTTGGTTAGACATTGTCTGGTGAACAGAATTGGATGCTGACATAGCTGCATTGATGGGGCAGTGCCAAGAGTGCCAACAAGGACAATTCTTATCCAGCAGCTCCTCCACATTCATGGAAATGGCTGGGTAAATCCTGACCTTGGTTACACGTCGACTATGCTGATCCTTTCATGGACTCAATGTTCTTTGTTATAGTGGAAGCCCACTCAATGTGTTTGGACATACATAGAGTTCATTTGTGAAACATAAGGATGACGGTAGAAGAGCCACAAGCATCTTTAGCAGGCTCCTGGAATTGTTGGTCACTGTCATTTACCAGTAGGGAAAGCCAAATGGTGTTCAACATGTAAGGACAGTTCCATACTGTCCATCGTCCAGTGGTAAAGCAGAAAAAAACAGTCCAAGCTTTGAAGACAGTTTAACGAAACAGTCTACAGCTTCACTCGATGCAAAACTGTCCCGATTCCTCTTTGATTATTGGACCACCCCCATGAAACTGCAGGATCAGCTCCAGCAGATTTACTAATGGGGAGAAGACTCTGCATCAGGTTAAATCTGATCTTCCTGGATCCAGGTGGGAGGGTAAAACAACATCAGGACCACCAATGCTGGTCACAAGACTCCACTCAGCAAGAGAGACAGTTCAGTTCAGGAGACGAAGTTTGGCACTGAAACCACAGAAATTGCCCTGCATAGTTAAGAGGCATGGTCAACGTGATGTCAGGTCACATGACTTATAAAGCTCGGGTAGGTGAGGCGGTCCTGAACAAGCACGTGGACAATATGAAAGCTTCAAACTCTTAAGTGGTATATCTTTTTTATTGAGGACTGATTTCTAACCTGGCTGATTGACTGTGTAAATGTGTTTCAGGTGTATTTCAGTTCTCATTATGGATCTGTTGTTTCACTGGCTGCTTACAGCCTGTGCATTATTCCTTTTCTTTTACTTTGAGAAAAGGACGATACTGCTTTTGTGGTAGGGCTTAGCCCTTGCACATGGTTTTCTTTCTTTCTTGCATGCACTTTCACTTTTTTGGTGTTTGTAAAGAAAAATAAAAATAAAGCATGAACAGGACTGTGCTATGTTTTTGGTTGTACTTCAGCCCCACAATCCTGATCTTTGGGCACTTGGTGCAGATGCGTGCAGGAAGCTCAGAGGACCTCCTCGTGGGTCTGCTCCTCGGTCTGGCCAAAGGGGCCATAAACAGGTCCAGGCAGCGGGCCATGGAGGGGGGTCGTTGGGGCCGATTGCCTGCCCCTCTTCCGTGGTTATCTTTGGGCCCTGGTGTCCTTAGAGAAGGAACATGCAGTATCCTCCAACACCCTTGAGCTGTTCAGGGAGAGGTGGGCACCGCAGGGCGTGGAGTGTTTTATTTTCCCCTCCAACTCTATTTTGGTTTAGTTTCTGCCCTCCCCTTTCACTTTTTAATCATGCTGCATTGCCCTTTGATGAGAAGGGCACCCTTGTCACTGGCTACTTGGGTGTTTCCTTTCTCCCTGGTGGTGGAAAATGAATAAAGATTTATGCACTTGTTCTTTTACTGTGTCCTACATCTACATACACAATATGGGTGCTGGGGGAAAAATAAGCACTACTGCTAAAAAAAAGGAAAAATAAAATGTAACTAGGAGATTTAGAATTTCCAGTGTTCAGGGGACTGACTCTGAGCTGCTGGCCACACAGCCAGTGTGTACTGCTGCTGTTGGTTTCTGTGTTTTTTGGGGGAAACCTAATTCCTGAACTGGCTGGTTTACATAGCCAGTCTAAACTGGACTGTACTATGTTTTTGGTTGCACTTCAGCCCCACGATCCTAAGAGGGATGTGAGTCTGCTCTTGGGTCTGGCAAGTCTGGCCATAAACAGGTCCAGACAGCAGGCCATGGAGGGTGTTGTTATGGCCAATTGCCTGCTTCTCTTCCACAGTTACGTTGGGCTGGGTGTCCCTGGAGAAGGAGCACACATGTCTACCAACACCCTTGAAGTTTTCAGGGAGAGGTGGGCAATGCAAGTGTGGAGTGTTTTATTTCCTGTGGGGGAAAAAATAAGAAAAAAAAAGCAATGTGCTATGTTTGGTTGCACTTCAGCCCCACAATCCTGCTATTTGGGCACCTGGTATGGAGGGGAGTGGGAAGGTCAGAGGATGTACTTGTGCATCTGCTCCTGGGCCTGGCCATGCTGCCTAAGCAGCGGGCCATGGAGGAGGTCATTTTGGCCAACTACCTCCCCGTCTTCTGTGGCTATGTTCGGGCCCAAGTATCCTTGGAGAAGGAGTGCACAGTGTCCATCAATACTCTCAATGTCTTTAGGGAGAAGTGACCACCATGGGATGGGGAGTGCTTTATTTCCCCTCCAACTCTATTTCGATTTAATCCCCATTCTCCCCCTTCACCTTTTTTTCTTTCACGTAAGTATTGCTCCTATCATGCCTTGCTTATTACTAGATCCCTGACCACATGGGTGTTTTTCCAAGCGTGGAATATTGAATAAAATTATATTCTAAAGGTGTCTTCACTAAGTCCCTGCCCTTACATATGTGCAATGTGGGTCCTGTGGGGAAAATAAGCACAACTGTTTAGCAGTAGTGTGGGCATTAGAAAAAAAATAAACAGGAGTGTGCTCTGTTTTTGGTTGCATGTCAGCCCCACCCAGTGCAGAGGGGTGCGGGCAGGCCAAAGGATCTCCTTGAGGCTCTGCTCCTAGGCCTCACCAAGCTGACTATAAACAACTCCAGGCATTGGGCCATGGAGGGGGTTATTTTGCCCGACTGCCTGTACCTCCTTCACAGCTATATTCAGGCCTGAGTGTCCTTGGAGAGGGAACATGTGGTGTCCACCAATGCTTTCAATCACTTCAGGAGAAGTGGGCTCCATGGAGGGTGGAGTGCTTTATTTCCCCCTACAACTTTATTTTGATTTAATCCCTACCCTCCCCCTTCAAGTCCTTTTACATGTAAGCATTGCCCCTATTGGGCCTTACTGATTCTTTGGCCACATGGATATTTTTTCCGGTGGTGCAAATATTGAATAAACAGGAGTGTCGGGGTTCTGCTCACTCTGAGAGCTGGTGCTGAGGAAGCCAGACCACAGTCAAGTACTATGTACTATGACTTGATGTTAGGACACTGGCCTCTGTGGTGTTATTCAGTGACCAAAAATTGGAACCATAAATCTAACAGTCTGCCCCAAAATCTGTTGCACAAATAATCAAAAAGTATTTCAAAAGAAATATCTGATCAATATGTTGCAAAGGCACCAAATAATATGTAGTTTAAGTTAAAAATGCATGGATGAAAATTTATTTCTTTTATGAGTTTTCAATGTTCACCCTAAATAATTTTAAATACACAAGGCCAATGTAAAACAATGATCCAGTCCATGTTTTCCTGCAGATATTGTTCAGTAGAAGAACTTGCAGCACCTGTATTGCCTGCTGCTTAACCCAAGCCTCTTGACTCTGGGGATAATAGCAGAACACCACAATGAATGAGATGCAGGTGCAAAAGTCAAGAGAAAATACTAAACAACAGCAGTGCTCTCGAAACCAATTGTATACCTTAGGGTATTGACAGTTACATTTTCCCTTTTTAAAAATAAAGCTGAGAAGCTAACTGTTCCCCAGTAGTGTCAAACATATGTAGCATTGTTAGTATAGGACAGTCATTTTATTTCGGTTAGATTTGAATTATTCTTATTTTTCAGATAGAAAGGCTCCAAGATTATCTCATTTTTAAGCTTTTAAAAAAGTAATTTAATTCATATGCAGAATACTTATGGTAATACTTCTTCATAAATTTTAAGTTACAGACATCTTAGGAGATAAATAGATCCCATTTGTAAGGTGACACCTTATTTTTCTCAATGTATCAACCATTTTTAACTCTGTAGTAGTATCTTTTTATATTTATGAATGTAGATAGTTCTGGTTTTTATCTGGTGTGGTGTAGAGTTTGTCTCACATTGATAATGTGGACCATTTAAAAAAAAAAGTACCCTGACTAAAGAAATATGAATAAAAAACTGCATTATAGATTTGGAAACACAAGGTAGGATGATTAGTTTAGCCAAGTACAGCCTTTCTAGAATCAAGATCTGCAAAATGAATGAAACTGTTTAGAAAAGCTGAAATCAAACTAATTAAAATAGACTCTAATGTCCTTGCTAAGGCAATAAACGTGTCTGCTTCACTATAGCTCTGAAGTTTGATAAGAACGTTAGAGATAGTTAATGGAGTTGTCTGTGTTTGTTTAGGTAAAAACAAAAACTGCAGATGCTGGAAACCAGATTCTAGATTAGAGTGGTGCTGGAAAAGCACAGCAGTTCAGGCAGCATCCGAGGAGCAGGAAAATCAACGTTTCGGGCAAAAGCCCTTCATCAGGAGTAGTTAGGCATGGCCTTGTGAGGCTAAAGGAATCACTCGATGGGCAACACCTGGCAGAAGGTGCTGAACAGGTCAGTTATGTAATTAGGAAAAACAATTAAATCAGTTCAATCCAGGTATTAATTTATATAACTTAGAACCATAAGTGAGGATATAAGAAAAGTATTTAAAGGGATGTTGAATGGAATTTTTCCAACACCATGAAAAGCCAGGCAATGGCCAGAAATATAAGGTAAAAATGAAAAAAAATCTGTTTCTCAATGTCAAAGAAAAAAGATGTATAATTTTCCGCAGAAGGTTTCAATAGCTAGATCAGAAGCTCACTGGTAAGTGGCACTTACCTTATTTCTATATATTTGTATCTCATTATTAGCTAACCTTTCCCAATTTATGTTTAGTTCTCATTCTCCCATGAGAAGCTAAATTATACCAGTTCCTAACTTAAAATTCCATGGGATGTAGAAATTGGAAACAGCCAGTGTAGGGATTGGATGCATTAATGCTGGGATATAAAGGGATTAATGAAAAAGCAGATACAGGTTGTTAGTTGCTTTTCTGGACCTCTATCTTAAAGTTCATTCACCAACATCTCATGGCATAGCTCTATGGACAAAAGTTCACACTGGCAAAACAATAGCCTTACCATGTCATCTTGGCAAATCTTGAACTAACTTATAACACACTTCAGCACTTTGCTACTACACTTTGGAGCTCACCAACACCTGCTCTAAAATAGTCAATCTACATGGACACATACCCAACTCATGGATTTGCAGGATACATCCCATAACTCTGAGCTTGCTTCCTCAGCAGTCACTCACTTTATGCTTCCTGGGACATTCACAGTTTCTTCTTTGCATTCAATTGCCTTTTTGTGCATTGCCGTTTCATTGAGAGCTTACATGCTCACAGTATCACTTGTCTTTTAGCACAGACAGAAAGCCTGGCAGTTTCTCATGGTTACTATCACCGAATAGTTAAGGTTCAGACATATTACTGTAATACATTATGCTATGTCAATGTTGCATGTAAAGCATATTACAACAGCTTAGGCAACAAACACACTGCATGTATTTCAAGATACTGGCAATGTCTGAAAGCCAAAAAGAAGTAGTTTTCAGTAGAGTAAAGGGAGACTGGTCAGTTAGGATGCCACCATACTCATATGGGGCATCATTCAATCTTGGTCCAGCAGGTTGGCCATGGTCAGCCAGATGTTTGGTTCCATCAGCATCCGGGGTTCAATGTCCTTCCACTCTGAGGATTTGGCCATGGTCAGTCTTATGGTTGAGTCCAATCAGTCTGGGATTACAGGTAAATCAGTTGGGGAGTTGTAAAGATATCAGTCAGTTGAAATGAGCCATGCTAACTTGGGTCTGTCCTCACAAGTCAGTCTAGAGAGGGATGGGCCATGTTAGTTCAGGGCTTTGACAGTAACTGACTATGGCAGTTCCCAGATCCTCCAAAGCAGCAATGTGGGGATTGGATTGGAGAGGGGGTAATGACATTGCCAAATATAAGTTTGGGAGGACATGGGCTACTCTGAGAGCAATTTTACTTTGCCGTGCATGCTACTGCTATCCATTACCCAACAAACACCCCAAGTGAAACTAGGGTGATGGTAACTTGCAATGTGATAGGCCATGATCTAAAGGGGAAAATAGGGGATATTGACCCTCAAAAAAGTAGGTTGGATGGGAATGTGGAGACCCTGTTGATATGACAAGACCATCTTCTTAACATTAGTGGGGGAGGGGCAGTGGAGGAAGGGAATCTTGACTTTCAAGATGGTGCCTGAAATTTACTCTCAGGAGTGTGACCTGGAATACATGTCATCTTTGATGAGAAAACTGGCTTCCAGCCTAGTTACAGTGGGCAAAATAAGTTTGTCTTTTTTCACCTGAAGAAACGGTGTGGACTTGGTGATTTATGGCCCTTCAAAAAAATGATTATATTATCGAGTCATAGAGATGTACAGCATGGAAACAGACTCTTCTGTCCAACTTGTCCACGCTGACCAGATATCCCAATCCAATCTAGTCCCACCTGCCAGCACCCGGCCCATATCCTTCCAAACCCTTCCTATTCAGATTCCCATCCAAATGCCTCTTAAATGTTGCAATTGTACCAGCCTCCACCACATCCTCTGGCAGCTCACTCCATACATGTACCACCCTCTGCATGAAAAAGTTTCCCTTCGGTCTCTTTTATATCTTTCCTCTCTCATCCTAAACCTATGCCCTCTTGTTCTGGACTCCCCTATCCCAGGGAAAAGACTTTGTCTATTTATCCTATCCATGCCCCTCATAATTTTGTAAACCTCTCTATAAGGTCTCCCCTCAGCCTCCGACACTCTAGGGAAAACAGCCCCAGCCTGTTCAGCTTCTCCCTATAGCTCAAATCCTCCAACCCTGGCAACATCTTTGTAAATCTTTTCTGAACCCTTTCAAGTTTCACAACATCTTTCCGATAGGAAGGAGACCAGAATTGCATGCAATATTCCAACAGTGGCCTAACCAATGTCCTGTACAGCCGCAACATGACCTCCCAACTCCTGTACTCAATACTCTGACCAATAAAGGAAA
>NC_057730.1:48830988-48862434 GCF_004010195.1 Chiloscyllium plagiosum | reverse complement strand
CTTGCCCACCACTGAGGTCAGGTTCACCTGTCTATAGTTCCCTGGCTTGTCTTTACCGCCCTTCTTAAACAGTGGCATTACATTCAATAAGACAGATATCTGCTGTAAAGTTACTCTTCATGTGACAAGGAGGAGGTCCTGCCACAGTCATAATATCCCAAGTTGTCTTGAAACATGGATTGTGCAAAAGGTGTAAAATATCAGACATCCATGTCGAGGCATTACATTTGATGTGACTGCTCAGAAATCACATAAATGGCAGGCTGTACTGTGTCTGATATTCCTCACATAGAAGCAGTGCATCCTTTCTGAATGGATCCAGCAAAGGCAGAAACTAGTAATGCTGATGCAGTCCCACAAAGACAGTGCAGAAGAAAGCAGGAATTTGGTGTCAGCAAAACTTGGGAAAACATCAACATCCAGTGGTTTATGCACAGTCTCTATAGAGGAGAGGAAACAGCAGAGGTTTACCTCAGCATGTAGCAGAGAACATGGAAATCTAGAATCACCCTAGCTTGCCATATTCTCCTCAAGTTAGCTAAAGCTCAGTGCAGAAGCAAAAAAAAAGGATATACCAGGGCACTACAACAGAATTGTGTCACTGGTTGCAGAAGAATCTGCTTGCTGAAGGATTGGTTGGACATTCCATTCTTGTGGCCATCAAAATGATAGCCATGCTTAATTTTGATGTGCTTGGAAGTTCCAAGGATTCACTGGGGACCTGTGTGAAATCTTCCAATGGTCAATTCACCAATTTATTAAAGAATCTACAAATGTGCAAGATCATTTTCTTTTCTTAGTGACAAGATGGATGATACAGTTGAATTTTTCAGCATTGTTGATTTCCCCCTGATGCAGAGTACTATATTGCAAAATGACTGAATTCATTGACAGGAAAGGGTTCTTCTTAATGAATCAATATCCAATTCATTTGTGATCATCACTGCCACATCTTAGAGGTCTTTGCCAGGTATTCTAAAAGCTGCCATGATGCTTATATTCTTGGTATCTCACATTCCAAAAAATAAATGCTATACATAAACGCTGCTGGGAGATAAGAGCTCTCCTCACCAAACATTATTGATGACTCTTGTGCAGAACCCACTGGCTGATGTAAAATGTTGCAGTCCACTCTTTCACCAGGGTCACTATGATTCTTGATGAAGGGCTTTGGCCCGAAACGTCGATTTCAAAGCTCCTTGGATGCTGCCTGAACTGCTGTGCTCTTCCAGCACCACTAATCCAGAATCTGGTTTCCAGCATCTGCAGTCATTGTTTTTACCTCACTATGGAACAGTTAAGAGGTCTCCTTTAGATCAGATTCTGATGCTTCGATGTCTCTGGTGCAGCTTTGCAGTACAGTCCTTTTTGACTGTGGTGCATAGTCTTGTCATTGTTGCGTTGTACACAGCTCCTCAGCATCTGTAGTATTCCCTCTTGCCTGCTCCAGTTAAGAGAGCAGTTTTCTGAGGAATAAGATAACGGCATTGAGTGGAAAAATACCACTTTTAGCATGATTGAGCATGTTGGGTACTAGAAACTAAACTGAACTTAATTGGTACCAGCTTTTGAGAGATAGGTGTAGACATAGTTCAGTTAATTTATATATTTTGGTGTTAAAAGTGCAAGCAGCCCCTGTTTAGTGGCAAAACCAAATGCAGTTTCTTTGTATTTCTTCATTTCTTATGTTTTGTTTTCAAACTTACTGTTAACAACAGGAAGTGCTTTGCGATATCTTTTGCTGTCAAATTCAGGAGTGAGAATATAGATGTTTTGATCACAGTACAAAATAGCAGTCATTCAAAAAGAGTTATAACACCATATGGCAATAAGAAAAGTTAGCCTCTGAGGCTTCATTCATCATCATTTAACTGAGAGCTGTGTACTAAGTTTTCTTCCAATTACCAGTTTGAGAGTTATCCTGATGCCGATTCTTTCAACTCTCCCATCATTCAACTTCAGCATTAGCAAGTGAACATATACTGTTGAATCAGCATGTTGTTGCGAAATAGACTTCAATCCAATGCCTAAAGTGACAGAAGCTATGCTTACAACATCTTTCGATAACAGAACAACATGCTATAAATCAGAGTTTGGATGTCAGTGGAGCAGTGGACATCACTCATCCTTAAATGAGTGTCTGCTGAAAAAAAATGGCCAGAATATAGCAGTATTCACTTTTTATTCCAACACTGAAACCAGCAGCAACTTCTTGAGTCCACAAATGAGAATCAAAACTCCAGATGTTATGTTAAGAATTTTGTTTGTTGAATTTTACCAAAAGTCAGCCATGGATCAACTTTGGGGAGTTTCATGGAATATTTGAGAGCTAAAGTGAGCTATCTTAGGTAATTCTGTAAAGGTTATCTCTTTATGTGTACACCACACCTCTATGGTATTCTGCTTGCATTCGACAGCAGAATACACACCAGTGCTGGGACCTCCCAGGATTCCTGGCACTATATTTAAATTGCAGTCATGGAGCAGGTCAAGTGCTGTCAGTCTGGAGCTGTTCTTTGCAATGGCACTATTGGATGAATTATCTCAGATATGACCAACATAGGAAGTGGGTGCTACCGAGGCTAGAGCACCAATCTTCCAGATAAGACCTGAAACATTCATGTGGACACCATGCACACTTTCCTCAGGACTTTCCACACTTGAATAGGGGCAGGCAGTCAGGTAGATCATCCAGAGGCTGCCTGGATGTGTTGATGGCCACTTTAACCAGTCTTAAAGGAAGGTCCCAGCCATACCAATTCCGCTGTGTGCGAGGTAGCTAAAGATTTGCAATGCTGAAATGCAAATGAAATTTGGGAGTAGTCTTTGCAAAAAATGAAATATAAGATGCAACCTTGCACAAACTGGTGCAGAAAATTGAGGAGGAATGGAATTTGTAGTGATTGGAACAAGGTCAGCTGGGTAGATCTCATAGAATATGAGTTTCCTAATTGGGGCTGTTAATCTGGTCCAATCAAGGAGTCCAGGCTGACAGACATAAATAGGAGATTTTCCCCCTCCAATTCTATTCTGATTTAATCCCTCCCCTCCCCTTCACTGTTTTGATCACACAGCACTGCCCTTTGATGAGAAGGGCAGTGTTTGTCACTGACCACCCGGGTGTTTTCCTATCTTCCCCTGGTGGTGGAATTTGAATAAAGATTCGTGCACTTTGTGTCTTTCACTGCGTCTCACACCTGCACACACACACCATGGGTGCTGGGGAAAAAAATAAGCACTACCGCACTTAGGTGGTAGTGTGGGGGTTAAATTATAAAAAAAAGAAAAAAAATAAACAGGAGTGGTATTTTGATTTAGTCCCCCCCCCCCCCCCCCCCCTCCCCTTCACCGTTTTGATCACACAGCACTGCCCTTTGATGTGAAGGGCAGTGCTTGTCACTGGCCACCCGGGTGTTTTCCTATCTTCCTGGTGGTGGAATTTGAATAAAGATTTGTGCACTTTGTGTCTTTCACTGTGTCTCACACCTGTACACACACACCATGGGTGCTGGGGAAAAAATAAGCACTACCGCACTTGGGCGTAGTGTGGGGGTTAAATTAAAAGTAGAAAAAATAAATAAACAGGAGTTGCTTGTCACTGGCCACTCGGGTGTTTAAAAAAAAAGAAAATAAAAAAATAAATAGGAGATTTTCCCCCTCCAACTCTATTCTGATTTAATCCCTACCCTCCCCTTCACTGTTTTGATCACACAGCACTGCCCTTTGATGTGAAGGGCAGTGTTTGTCACTGGTCACCCGGGTGTTTTCCTATCTTCCTAGTGGTGGAATTTGAATAAAGATTTGTGCACTTTGTGTCTTTCACTGTGTCTCACACCTGCACACACACACACACCATGGGTGCTGGGGATAAAGTAAGCACTACCGCAGTTAGGCGGTAGTGTGGGGTTAAATTTAAAAAAAGAAAATAAAGCAAATAAATAGGAGATTTTCCCCCTCCAACTCTATTCTGATTTAATCCCTCCCCTCCCCTTCACTGTTTTGATCACACAGCACTGCCCTTTGATGTGAAGGGCAGTGCTTGTCACTGGCCACCCGGGTGTTTTCCTATCTTCCTGCTGATGGAAATTGAATAAAGATTCATGCACTTTGTGTCTTTCACTGTGTCTCACACCTATACACACACACCATGGGTGCTGGGGAAAAAATAAGCACTACCGCAGTTAGGCGGTAGTGTGGGGGTTAAATAAAAAAAAAACTGGAGTGTTACCGCACTTAGGAGAAAATAAACTGGAGTTTCAATTCTATATAAAAAAAATGTCTCCTGGAAGGAGGCCAGGTCTGAAGACCTCCTCGTGGAAAAAAAAATAGATTTTCCCCCTCCAACTCTATTCTGATTTAATCCCTACCCTCCCCTTCACTGTTTTGATCACACAGCATTGCCCTTGGATGTGAAGTAAAGTGTTTGTCACTGGCCACTCGGGTGTTTTCCTATCTTCCTCTTGGTGGAAATTGAATAAAGATTCGTGCACTTTGTGTCTTTCACTGTGTCTCACATCTGCACACACACCATGGGTGCTGGGGATAAAGTAAGCACTACCGCAGTTAGGCGGTAGAGTGGGGATTAAATTTTAAAAAAAGAAAAGAAAAAAAGTAAATAAATAGGAGATTTTCCCCCTCCAACTCTATTCTGATTTAATCCCTACCCTCCCCTTCACTGTTTTGATCACACAGCATTGCCCTTGGATGTGAAGGAAAGTGTTTGTCGCTGGCCACCCGGGTGTTTTCCGATCTTCTTGGTGGTGGAAATTGAATAAAGATTCATGCACTTTGTGTCTTTCGCTGTGTCTCACACGTATACACACCCACCATGGGTGCTGGGGAGAAAATAAGCACTACCACACTTAGGTGTAGTGTGGGGGTTAATTAAAAAAATGGATAAAAAATAAACAGGAGTGAAACCTCCTCCTCTGCTAAAAAAATAAATAGGAGATTTTCCCCCTCCAACTCTATTCTGATTTAATCCCTGCCCTTCCCTTCACTGTTTTGATCACACAGCACTGCCCTTTGATGTGAAGGGCAGTGTTTGTCACTGGTCACCCGGGTGTTTTCCTATCTTCCTAGTGGTGGAATTTGAATAAAGATTTGTGCACTTTGTGTCTTACACTGTGTCTCACACCTGCACACACACCATGGGTGCTGGGGAAAAAATAAGCACTACCGCACTTAGGTGGTAGTGTGGGGATTAAATTAAAAAAATAAATAGGAGATTTTCCCCCTCCAACTCTATTTTGATTTAGTCCCTGCCCTCCACTGTTTTGATCACACGGCATTGCCCTTTGATGTGAAGGGCAGTGCTTGTCACTGGCCACTTGTGTGTTTTCCTATCTTCCTGGTGGTGGAAATTGAATAAAGATTCATGCACTTTGTGTTTCTCACTGTGTCTCACACCTGCACACACACACACACACACACCATGGTGTTGGGGGAAAAAAAATAAGCACTACGGCAGTTAGGGGGTAGTGGGGGCCGGGGGGGGGTTAAAAATGTGACGATAAAAAATAAATAGGCGATTCAGCATCTCCTCAGTTTAGGGGACTGACTCTGTGCTGGCTGGTATTACAGTCAGTATGTTACTATCTACCTTTTTTTGAAGGGGGAAACCTGATTCCCGAACTGGCACTCCTTTTAGTGAGAACTGATTGTTAAACTTCTGATGCACATAATGTGTTTCAGGTGTAGCTCAGTTCTCATTAGGGGATTATTGTTTCACTGGTTGGTTCCAGCCTGTGTGTTACTCTTTTCTCTTTCTGAAAAAAGGACAATGTTAATTTTTGTGGTAGGGCTAAGCCTGTAGTTTTCTTTGTTTTTTGTATGTGTCTTCACTTTTTATTGGTGTTTGGACTGAGCCCTGTGGAAGACATACATTTTACCAGAGGAACTGCTCCTGTGGGGAGGCCTAGCCCTGGGACTTGGCCTCTGAAGATTGAACACCTGTGTGTGTGTGCGTGCGCGCGCGTGCGTGCTGGGAGGTGAGCAGTTGCTGTATCCTGGAGTTTGGGAGAAGACCTTTCCTTCAGGAGTGGACCAACCCCTGTGAGTTAACTGCACCTGTACTATGTTCCTGTGAGTGGGCCTGGTTTTCCAAGGCTGGGCCAGGACTCTGTGGAGAATGAAAAACTGTGCATTTGCTGCCTTCAGGAGTGGACTCTGCCCTTGGTTGCGGACTCTGTTTTTAGCAATGGACTCTGCAGTTTGGAGTGGACTCTATTTCGGACAATGCACATTGTATTCTGGAGTGGACTCTTCCTGGAAATGGATTCTATATTTTGAAGACTGTATAGATTTGGACTGTGTACCAGAAAGGACTCTGTTTTTGGTAATTCACTGTATTGTGGTGTTTCCTGGGTCTATCACCTGCACTGTCTTGCGTGTCCCTGGGTCTGGCAGACCTCACCATGAGCTGGGAGGCTTATGGATCATCCTGAAAGCTGTCACCCCGAGAGCCGGAGGGTGGGTAGGCCATCCTGTGAATCTGAAGGTTGGTAGGCTGTCCTGAAAGCCAGAGGGTGGGTAGGCCACCCTGATGCCAGTCGCCCCGAGAAGGGGTAATAGGGACGGGCTGTCCTAGAGATGGTCGAAAGGTGTGTCAGAGCAACCGAGAGCCAGAAGGGGTGGGCTGAGATCCGGAAGGCTTGTGGGCTACCTTGCACGCTGTCGTCCCAGGGAAGGGGCTGGGCTGACCTAGAGGTGGCCGAAAGGTGTGCCAGGATAGCCCACTGGCTGGATGGCGTATCTGGGTGGGTGAGAGTCCAATGGTACATAGGGGCAGACCGAGAGCTAGAAGGCAGGTAGCTGTCCTCAGTGCTGTTCACCCCAGGCAGGTACCGGGGCAGGCTGTCCTAGAGGTGGTCAAAAGGTGCTGAGGGTGGTTAGTGAACCAGAAAGTGGGTAGGCCATCCTGACCGCTGTCACTCCAGGTGGGCTGTCTTAGAGGTGGTAGAAATGTGGCGGGGCAGACTGAGAACTGGAAGGGGCATGGGGTTGACAGCCAGAAGGTACGTAGGGGCAGGCTGCCTTAGAGTGGTCAGAAGGTGGGAGGGACGGGGGCTTGCTGGGTCTGTACTGTATGCATTTTTTAATTATGTAACTGGATTGCCCTTTTTATGTACAAATGTCACTGTCTTTTATATGTGAAACTAGGATTTGAGGTTCCTCATCTCCCTGTAAACTGGTCGAATGGTAGGTTTTGGAGCCTTGGTTTGCTGCTCCTCTCCCTTGTAACATTGCTGTTGTATACAGCTGTAAATGTTAACTGTTTTTGTAAACTTTTGTTATTTTGTTTAATAAAATATTATAAACAGGGATGCATGTCAAGTACTCTCCATATGTAAATAAAGGATGACTGGGTGATGGCATACCAGCCTCTGATACACTCCCTCACCTGCAGCAATATGGGAAAAGCAGAAACGTGCTGAGGTCTTCCACACAGCAGTTCTGATATCCTGCTCTATTTGCTTTGGTTATCACAGACTACTATCTGCATTCTGGTAATATTGTAGTAGTTAACTCTCATTAAACCAGAAGGATGTTTTGACATTCTAAAGGGAAAAAGAATAGGAGGGTCACACGTTCTGTTCATTCTAGGAGCTGGCTCGGTCAGTGTCATGTGCTATGCATGTATAAATAAAGGGTGACTTGGTGATGGGATACTGGCCTTTGTGGAGTTATTTCAGTGGCGATGAGACAAAAACATGCCCCTGAAGCCATTCACTTGCAACAGTTGTCTTTGAGTTGAGGTGAGCATTTCCGGCATCATACCACTATTTGGGAAGCTCGATGGGTTTGATGTGAAAGACTGGGCTCAGAATGTGGAAAGAATGATTTTTTTTTTCAGAGAATTGACACGACGGCAGACGGAAAGCAATAATAAATTCTCCTGACAGCTTGTGGAGCGACCAGTTTTGTTTTGAATATTAGGAACTTAACATTTCCTTAACGTAACCTTCAGCTAAAGAATATTATAACCCCAAGCCTCCTCTAATTCTGAGATGCTGTCAGTTTTACTCAGCAGTTCGAGATCTAGAGGGATAATCCAAATTTGGATTTTTGCCAAGGTTTATTCGACTTGGCAGAAGCATGTGATTTTGGTTTAACCCTAAATGAGATGTTTGGTTTAGTATGTGGGTTTAATGAAGTGACCATGCAAAAAGTGCTGAGTAGCTGAAGCTCAATTGAACTTCAAATAGATACTATAACTGACTTTGTCATTAGAAGCTGGAGGTGATGTGTTATAGGGTATTTGACGGAAGTGGACACCCTCACCAAGCCAACTGAACTTTACCCATTTCTAAAGGAGGTCAATACTGGCGTGGCTGTGCCTGTGATTGCAGAACCAGTCTTTACCATACATCAGTCTGGATACCATCCCTTAAGTTTGCATAAGACCTCAGCCAGGCTGAAAACCTATAACTGGGGAGCTTCTACACAATAAGGGTACATCTTCAGGTCCAGTCTCTTATGAGAAGCAGCAGATTCAGTTACCACTGATTGTAGTAAAAGGCTCAGCCCCAAACTAAAGGGGTGAAATTAGTTGAGAAAGATTCACCTTGATTGGCTCAACATTTTTCAATTAGAAAATGGCAGTCTGAGTGAAGTCCTAATTATATTGAGTCATAAAGTAGCAAGGAGACAGGCCCTTCAGCCTAAACTGGTCTATCCTGACCAAAATGTCAATCCACGCTAACCCCATTTCCTTGCACTTGGCCCATATCCTTCTAAACCTTTTCTGTCTATTTATTTGTCCAAATACCTTTTAAATGTTCGTAATGTTACACTCCTCAACCAATTCCACTGGCAGCTCATTCCATATGTACTGTGTAAAAATGTTGCCCCTCAGATTCTCTTTTATTCTTTCCCCTCTAAACTTAAACTGATGCCCTCTAGTCCTTGATTCCCCAACCCTGGGAAAAAAAGACGGAGTGCATGCCTCTCATGATCTTATACACTTCTATAAGAGCCCCCCCTCAGTCTTCTACGCTGTAAAGAAAAAGGTCTAAGCTTGTCCAACTTCACACTATAACTCCGACCCTTGAGTCCTGGCAACACCCTTGTAAATTTCTTCTGCACTCTTTCCAGTTTAATAACATGCTTCCTATAGCTAAACTGAACACAATACTCTCAAGTGCAACCTCACCAACATCCTGTACAACTGCAACATAACTTCCCGACTTCTATACTCAATGCCCTGACTGATGAAGCTGAAAATGTGTTGCTGGAAAAGCACAGCAGGTCAGGCAGCATCCAAGGAGCAGGAAAATCGACGTTTCGGGCATGAGCCCTTCTTCAGGAATGAGGAAAGTGTGTCCAGCAGGCTAAGATAAAAGGTAGGGAGGAGGGACTTGGGGGAGGGGCGTTGGAAATGCGATAGGTGGAAGGAGGTCAAGGTGAGGGTGATAGGCCGGAGTGGGGGTGGGGGCGGAGAAGTCAGGAAGAAGATTGCAGGTTAGGAAGGCGGTGCGGAGTTCGAGGGATTGCCTCTCACCCTGCCCCCTATAAAAACGCTGCTCCCACCCTGCCCCCTGTAAAAACGCCATCCCATATTCCCAATTCCTTCGTCTCCGCCGCAAAATCTCTTCCGCCCTGACTGATGAAGGCCAGTGTGCCAAAGGCTGTCTTCACTGCCCTGTCTACCTGGGATTCCACTTTCAGAGAAACGTGGACTTGAACTCCAAGGTCCCTCTGGTCCACTACATTCCTTAAGGCCTTACCATTCACCATGAAACTCCTATCTTGATTTGATTTTCCAAAATGCAACATTACATACTTATCTATATTAAACTCCATTTGCCATTTCTTGGCCCACTTCCCCAGCTGATCAAGTTTTGCTGCAATTTCTGATAAACTTCCTCACTGTCCATGACACATTTTAGTGTCATCTGCAAATTTACTAATCATGCCTTGTTCATTCTCATCCAAATCCATTGATATGGATAACAAACAACAGTGGGACTAGCACCGAGCCCTGAGATACACCACTAGTCACAGGCGTCCAGTCAAACAAGCGTCCTTCCACTACTACCCTCTGCTTCCTACCATAAAGTCAATTGTGTATCCCAGTTTGCCAGCTTCCCCCTGGATTCCTTGTGATCTAACCTTTCAGAGCTTCCTACCATGTGGAACCTTTTCAAGGGTCTTACTGAAATTCATATAGACGACATCTATCACCCTGCCCTCATCAACCTTCCTGGCCACTTAATCAAAGAACTTTAACAAATTTGTGAGACGTGAGCCGGAATATCAAAGGCTCCAAGGCCATCTTGACGAAGAAGAAATTCCATGACTTTGCAAGGCCCACCTAGTGCCATTTGCCTTATGTACAAAACTAGAGACAGAAATCAGGAGGCTGGAAAGTGAAGGAATCAACAGATCAGTGCAATGGTCAGTACCAAACACACTGATTGTGAATCCCGACAGGTCAGTTTGCTTTTGTGGGGATTTCATACAAATGGTAAACTGCTTTTTGAAGTTGGATAAGTACACAATTCCTTGCATAGAAAGCTGGCAGTAGGGCTGTCCTCAACAAAACTGGTCATGAGCCATGTATATCTGCAATTGCAATTGGGATGAGATGAGGTTTCACAGGTGTATGCATCAATTAATGCCCATACGAGTTTGTACTACTATAGATTTTGGGGTATTATCAGTCATACAATGGACAATGGAGAACATTTTACAAGGTCTACCCCAGATCGCTATTTATCTGGATAACTGTGTCGACTAATAAAGAGCATTTAGAGAATTTGGACATAGTGCTTAAATGTTTCTTCAAGGTGGGTGTACACCTTAAGAGGTAGAAATGTGTGTTCCAGGCACCCCAGTTGACCTACTTGGGCTACAGCGTCAACAAGACAGAGTTTCACCCATTGATAGATAAATTTAGTGTGATCAAGGTTTCCTTGGCTCCCACATCTGTACTGAAGCTTAGGTTTTACCTTGAGTTGGTGAATTATTACAGAAATTTCATATGTAACCTGACCTCTGTCCTGGCACCCATACATCTGTTATTGAGAAAGGGTCAGCCTTGGAAATGGCCTCATAACCAAGATGTAGCTTTTAAGGAAGTGAAAAAGTAAATGTTGTCATCTAAGATGTTGGCACACTTATGATCCCAAGCAAGATGTGGTGTTGACATATGATCCCCACCATAGAGTACCAGGGTAGTGTTGGTTTGCCAGTGGCCCAGCGGAGAGAAAGCTTGATACGGTCATTTTTGGTGTGAGAAAATTCCACCAATACCTTTACAGATGTGAATTTGTAATCGTAACAGATCACGAACCCCTTCTGGGGTTACTTAAAGAAGACAGGACTGTGCCATCATAACTTCAGGTCAAATTCAGTGGTGAACTCTACTTCTGAGTGTGTACAATTACAAGTCGGAACACCGGGGGGCCAAGTGGCAACTGTGGATGTCTTGATCAGCCTCCCACTGGCTTATATACCACCGGAGGTTCTGCTACTGATTTTAAACTTTCTGGACACCCTTCTGGTCACTGCTGACAATATCAGACTGTGGACATAAAAAGATTCTGTCCTGTCAAAACTAAAACAATTGGTGCTAATGGGGGAAAACAAAAGGGCCATCCAAAACTCTTCTGGACCTGATGAGACCAGATCACCATTGAGATGGCATTTTATTATGAGGACAGTGACAGTGAAGCAATGGTGAAGTCAGGATGATGAGTGGCTTGGAGGAAAAAACAGGTCATAATGCTCCCATGTATACGCTGCCCTTGACTTCTAGATGGAAGTGGTCTTCCATTTGGAAGGACCTTTGGTGAGTTTATGCAGTGCATCATGTAGATAGTATACACTGTTGCTACTGAGTGGTGGAGGGAGTGGATATTTGTAGACGTGGTGCCAATCAAGTGGGCTGCTTTGTCCTGGATGTTGTCAAATTTCTTGAGTGTTGTTGGAGCTGCCCACATCCAGAGAAGCAGAGAGTATTCTATTACACTCCTGACTCAAATATTTTTACCACCACTTGTGTTTCAAACAATGGTACTTGGAATTATACAGCATATAGCAGCTGAAGCCTAAACACAGTGATTTCTGAATGTTTTGTATAGCTTGTGGAGCAGGGTGGCTTGGTGGTGAGCACTGCTGGCTCACAACCGTGGGAAACCGGGCTTGATTCCATTCTTGAGCAACTGTCTGTGTGGAGTTTGCACATTCTCTCTCTGTCTGCACAGTTTTCCTCTGGGTTTGGTTTTCTCCCACTGTCCAAAGATGTGCAGGTTAAGTGGATTGGCTGTGCTAACATTGCCCATAGTGCTCACAAATGTGCAGGCCAGATAGATAAGACATGTGAAATGTTCAATTAAAGGGTATGGGGTTCGGTCTGGGTGGAATACTGTTTGGATAGTCAGTGTTGACTCAATGGGTCAAATAGCCTGCTTCCATACTGTAGTGATTATTGCTTTTGTGATCTCTGTCCCATCTCTGTTTTTATTGCTAAGGATTCTCTAGCTTTATAAGTTCCTCCTGATGACAATTGATGATAAAGAGATCTGAAAGATCAATTCTTTTCCCTTTTCCATGGATGCAGCCATGGTAACCTGTCGAGTATTCACTACATTTTCTGATATTTCAGGTTTCCTGCAATCAATTCTACTGTGCCACCGCAATTGGAAAAACAATGGTAAATCACTACTGTGCTTGTTTCTTAGTTAATTTTGTCTTCATATTGCCACTGCCCCTTTCATCCCATGGGCAAATTTTGATTCAGCGCAACTGCTCAATTAAACCCTTGCATATTCTCCACAAGAGCAATATGCCACATCATCTAGTAAGTGAACTGGTGAATATGGAAACATTTCAGTTGGGAGTCAACAGACTTGCTACAAATCAGATTTCCTGGCTCCATATTCTCAATTACACCTGAATAGGAATGCTGATTGGATTGTGAATGAGAATTTTTAAATCCTGAAAATTTTTTATTGCATAATAGAAAAATAATTTAGTTATTTTTGATAAAATCTCATCTTTCAACCATGCTTAATACCATGTTAAGTGTGTTTTGAGAAGATTTGTAGCTCAGGTTGAGGTTTTGGATGTAGGTCTGCTTGCTGAGCTGAAAGGTTCATTTCCAGACATTTCATTACCTTACTAGGTAACATCTTCAGTGGACCTCACACAAAGCAATGCTGAAAATTCCTGCTTTCTATTTATATGTTTTGGTTTCTTTGGTTGGTGATGTCATTTCCTGTGGTGATATCATTTCCAGTGGGAAGTCACTTCCTAGATATGTTTGTTGATAGAGTTCTGGTTGGAATGCCATGCTTCTAGGAATTCTCGTGCGTATCTTTGTTTAGCTTGTCCTAGGATGGATGTATTGTCCCAGTCGAAGTGCTGTCCTTCCTCATCCATATGTGAGGATACTAGTGAGAGGGGGTCATGTCTTTTTGTGGCTAGTTGGTGTTCATGTATCCTGGTGGCTAGTTTTCACCTGTTTTTCCAATATAGTGTTTGTTACAGTCCTTGCACGGTATTTTGTAAATGACGTTAGTTTTGCTCATTGTCTGTATAGGGTCTTTCAAGTTCATTAGCTGCTGTTTTAATGTGTTGGTGGGTTTGTGGGCTACCATGATACCAGACTGCCAGACTACTCAGACCCCTTGGCATCATACAGCCAATGAGCAAAACTAACGTCATTTATAAAATACCGTGCAAGGTACCGTAACAAACAAGATTCACCAGGAGATAGAAAAAGCGTGTAAGAAAGGCAAGGTTACAGTGATCATTGGGGATTTCCATATGTAGGACGACTGGGAAAATCAGGTTGGTAGTAGATCACAAGAAAGGGAATTGTAGAATCTCTACGAGATGGCTTTTTGGAGCAGCTTGTGATGGAGGCCACTAGGGAACAAGCAATTCTGGATTTAGTGATGTGCAATGAGGCACAATTGATAAGGGAACTTAAGGTGAAGGAACTCTTTGGAGGCAGTGACCATAACTTGATTGAATTTACTCTGCAATTTGAGAGGGAAAAGGTGGCATCAGATGTAATGGTATTATAATTGAATAAAGGCAACTACAGAGGCATAAGGGAGGACCTGACCAGAATTGACTGGGAAATGAGCCTAGCAGAAAAGACCGTGGGCCTGCAAACGCAGAAGTTTCTGGGAGTAATTCAGGACAACAGCAAAAATTCATCCCTCGGAGAAAGAAACATATTAATGGGAGGATGAGAAAACCATGGCTGACAAGGGAAGTTAGGGACAGCATAAAAACAAAAGAGTATATAATGTGGTAGTGGGAAGCCAGAGGACTGGGAAGTCTACAAAGACCAACAGAGGACAATGAGAAAGTAAATAAGGAGGGAGAAGATTAAATATAAGAGTAAGCTAGCCAGTAATATAAAAGAAGATTGCAAGAGTTTCTTTACATGTGTAAAGAGCAAAAGAGAGGCAAAATTGGATTTAGGACCACTGGAAAATGGTGTTGAAGATGTAGTAATGGGGAACAAAGAAATGGTGGATGAACTGAACAAATACTTTGTGTCAGTCTTCATGGTGGAAGACGCAAGCAACATCCCAAAAATTAAAGAGAGTCGGGGGACACGTAAATATGGTAGCCATCACCAAGGAGAAGGTGTGAGGAAAACTGAAAGGTCTGAAGGTGGATAAATCACCTGGAAAAGATGAGCTACACCCCAGAGTTATGAAGGAGATAGCTGAAGAGATAATGGAGGCATTAGTGGTGATCTTCCAGGAATCACTGGAGTCATGGAGGGTCCCAAAGGACCGGAACATTACTAATGAAATCCTCCTGTTTAAATAGGGAATAAGGCAAAAGAGGGGAAATTATTTGCCAATTAATCTGACAGGTTTTGGAGTCCATTGTGAAGGATGAGATTTCTGAATACCTGAAGTGCATGGTAAAATAGGACAAAGTCAGCATGGTTTCATCAAGGAGAAGTCATGCCTGAGAAATTTGTTAGAATTCCTTGAGGACGGAATGAGCAGTTTAGACCAAGGAGGGCCAATGGATGTTATCTACTTGGACTTCCAGAAGGCCTTTGACAAGGTGCCACATAGGATGCTGCTGAGTAAGATAAGACCATGGTGTTAGAGGCACTAGCATAGATAGAAGCTCAGCAGAAGGCAGAGAGTGGGGATAAAAGTGTACTTCTAAGGATGGCAGCCAGTAACAGTGGTTTTCCGCAAGGGTCAGTGTTGGGAACACAACTTTTCACTTTGTGTTAATTATCTAGATGAAGGAACTGAGGGCATTCTCGCGAAGTTTTCAGATGATACAAAGATAGGTGGAGGGACAGGTATATTGAGGAGAAGGGGAGGCTGCAGAAGGATTTAGACAGATGAGGAGAGTGGGCAAGAAAGTGGCAGATGGAATACAGTGTGAGAAAGTGTGGACATAGACATAGAATAATACAGCACAGAACAGGCCCTTCAGCCCTCGATGTTGTGCCAACCTGTGAACTAATCTAAGCCCATTACCCTACACTGTTCAATCATCATCCATATGCTTATCCAAGGACTGTTTAAATTCCTGTAATGTGGATGGGTTAACTACATTAGCAGGCAGGGCATTCCACGCCCTTACCACTCTGAATGATGAACCTACCTGACATCTGTTTTAAGTCTATCACCCCTCAATTTGAAGCTGTGCCCACTCGTACAAGCTGACGTCATCGTCCTAGGAAAAAGACTTTCACTATTTACCCTATCTAATCCTCTGAACATCTTACCTGTCTCTATTAAATCGCCTCTTAGCCTTCTCTCCAATGAGAACAGACCCAAGTCCCTCATCCTTTCCTCATAAGACTCAGACCAGGCAACATCTTGATAAATCTCCTCTGCATCTTTTCCAATGCTTCCACATCCAGAGGTCATGCACTTTGATAGGATTAAATGAGGCATAGACTATTTTCTAAATGGGGAGAAAATGCAGAAATCTGAAGTGCAACGGGATTTGGGAGTCCTAGACCAGGATTTTCTTCAGTTAACTTGCAGGTTGAGTCAGTGATTAGGGAATTGTTGGGAGTGAAATGAATTATGAAGTGGGTGACTCAATCATAGCGGTCCAATTTAGAGGAACAATGAATCGCGTCATCCAAATCTTGCATTATTGACTGTTTATGCGTGAGCTCACGAGGAGAGACAAGTCGACTTAATGGTCACAAGTCACTCCAATGAGATACAGAGAGTTGCATAATTTTATAGGTTACAATCATTTAACAATGAGCAAACTGTTAATTGCAGTATAATAAGTAAGTAGGTGCTTTGTCCAGTCACTAGCCCCAGTCACATAGTGTCTGGACAGTGCTAGTTAGTAGCTGATAAGCAAGCATTAGTATTACAATAGATTCTTGTAAAAGAAGAACATTCCAATTCTGGGAAAGAGTTCACTATCGGTGTTAGTACAGCTGCAAGGTCAACCACCTCGCTGAGCCTGGGAACATACAAACTTAACAAGCAGACACTAAAATGAATTCCAGGCTTTTAATATGTGACAAGATAGCTGCTTTGGTGTTTTAAAAAATTCTCAAGGTCAAGGACCAGGCTCGCAGGAAAGTAGTCTGACACAGAACAAACAGCCAAGAGGCGAGTCTGCTAGAATATAAGTGTTTTATTCCCCGCAGCGTCGCCACAACCAGGTCTCGTACTTACAACGGGTCTGGTTTATACTCACTCTACGTGTTACCGGAACTGGGAGCCGTCAGTTCTCGTAGAGCGGTTGCCAACAACCCACGCTCGGCGGTTAAACGCAACCCCGGAGCAGACTCTACCGAACTGGAGACTTTTCCAGCTGATATACTCTTTTCGAGATCTAAACATTCATGTGAACAGCAGAGCAAGGCTGAAAAACACATTCCATTCTGGTCACATACAGATAAGAAGATTCACACGGGAAGGTGTGTAATAAGATTCACACGGGACTAAGCGACACCTTCCATTTTCGGTTAGATTCACACATGTATTGGGACACAATTTTAACCCTTTCACCACATTTGGTTATGCCAAATCTCCCACAATTTCTTCCTTTTTTCCTTTTCACCAAATCAGCAAGGCGGTTCAGAAGGATTGGCAAAAGGAGGGACATAGCCAGACCCAGCGGGGTTGTCGGGTGGTAGGGGTTCAGGGTCGTCAAATAACTATCAGAATAAGGGTCACCAGGACTGAGAGACTCAACGAAGTCATCCACTGGTTATAACAAATCTCCCACAGAAGGCAAATACAATGTTGTCATTTATTTCAAGAGGAGTAGAACATAAAAGCAGGCATATACTTCTGAGGCTTTATGAAGTTCTGACCAGACCACATTTAGAATATTGTGAGCAATTTGGGCCCCATAGCTCAGGAACGAGATACTGGTCATGGAGCAGATCCAGAGGAGGTTCACAAGAATGATCCCAGGAAAGAATGCAGAATGGCCTGGACAGAATGGATGCTGGGAAGATGTTTCCATTGGCAGGAGAGACTAGGCCCTGAGGGCATAGCTTTGGAGCAAAGGGAAGACCTTTTAGAACAGAGATGGGGAGAAACTTCGTCAGCCAGAGAGTGGTGAATCTATGGAATTCATTGCCACAGAAAGTTGAGGACACCAGGTCATTGAGTATACTTAAGACAGAGATAGGTTATTGATTGTCAAGGGGATCAAAGGTTATATGGAGAAAGAGGGAGAATGGAGTTGAGAAACTTATCAGGGAGGAGACAGTGAGGACTGCAGATGATGGAGATCAGAGTCGAGAGTGTAGTGCTAGAAAAACACAGCAGATCAGGCAGCATCCGAGGAGCAGGGGAATCAACGTTTCAGGCATAAGCCCTTCATCAGGAATGAGGCTTGTGGGTTGGGGCTGAGAAATAAATGGGAGGGAGTGCGGTTTGGGGGAAGGTAGCTGAGAAAGCAATAGGTAGATCAAGGTGAGGGAGAAGGTGATAGGTCTGGGACTGGGATAATATGGGGGGAAGGGGAAATGAGGAAGCTGTTAAAATCCACATTTATCCCATGTGGTTGCAGTGTCCCAAGGCGGAATTTGAGGCGTTCTTCCTTCAGGCATCAAGTGGTAATGGTTTGGCAGTGGAGGAGGCCCAGGACTTACATGTCCTTGATGGAGTGAGAGGGTGGGTTGAAGTGTTCAGCCACGGGGCAGTGGGGTCGGTGGGTGCGGGTGTCCCAGAGATGTTCTCTGAAATGATCCGCAAGAAGGCGTCCTGTCTCCCTAATGTAGAGGAGACCACACCGGATGCAACAGATACAGTAGATGACATTGGTAGAGATACAGGTAAATTTCTGATGGACGGGGAAGGATCCCTTGGGGCCTTGAATGGAGGTGAGGGGAGTGGTGTGGGCACAGGTTTTGCACTTGCTGCAGTGGCAGGGAAAGATGCCAGGAGTGGGGTGTTAGCTGGTCAGGGGTGTGTACCTGATGAGGGAGTCGTGGAGAGAATGGTCTTTTTGGAACACTGATAGGAGTGGGAAGGGAAATATATCTCTGGTGGTGGGGTCCATTTGGAGGTAGTGGAAGTTGAGGATCAGGGAGGTTTCTGTCCTTGTTGCGTTGTGAGGGGTGGGGGTTCATGAGCGATGGTGCGTGAAGTGGAGGAGATGCGCTGGAGGGCATTGTCAACCACTTGGGAAGGGAAGTTGTGATCGTGGAAGAAGGAGGCCATCTGGGACTTTCTGCGGTGGAATTGGTCATCCTGGGAACAGATGCGGCAGAGGTGGAGGAATTGGGAATAATGGATGGTGTTTTTACAGGAGGTAGATGTGGGAGTCGATGGGCTTGTAGTATATGGCTGTGGTTAGTCACTCGCCAGAGATGGCAATGGAGAAGTCTAGAAAGGGGAGAGAGAGGTTTCCGACATGGCCCAGGTGAATTTGAGGTCAAGGTGGAACATGTTGGTGAAGTTAATGAACTGTTCAACCTCCTTGTGGGAGTACGAGGCAGCACCGATACAGTCATCAATGTAGCGGAGGAACTGGTGGGGGTTGGTGCTGGTGTAGTTGTGGAAGATGGACTGTTCCACATATCTGACAAACAGACAGGCAGAGCTGGGTCCCATGCAGGTGCCCATGGCTTCCCCTTTGGTTTGGAGGAAGTGGGAGGATTGGAAGGAGAAGTTGTTGAGGAGGAGGAGGACCAGTTCAGCCAGGCAGATGTCGTTGGAAGGGTACTGGTTGGGATGGCATGAGAGGAAAAAACGGAGGGCTTGGAGACCTTCGTCATGGCGGATCGATGTGTACAGGGACTGGATGTCCATGGTGAAGATGAGGCGTTGGGGGCAGGGGAATTGAAAATCTTGGAGGAGGTGAAGGGCATGGGTGATGTCACGAATGTGGGTGGGGAGTTCCTGGATTAAGGGAGTCAGGACGGTGTCGAGGTAGGAAGAGATGAGTTTGGTGGGACAGGCGCAGGCTGAGACAATGGGTCAGCCGGGGCAGTCAGGTTTGTGAATCTTAGGAAGGAGGTAGAAACAGTCAGGGCGCGGTTCACAGACAATGGAGGCTGTGAATGGTCTGGGAGATGATGGTTTGGTAATGGGAGGTGAGGTCATGATCGAGGGAGCAGTATGAGGAGGTGTCTGTAAGTTGGTGCCTGACTTCAGCAGTGTAGAGATCGGTGCCCCAAACTACTACTGCGCCCCCCCCTTGACTGCAGGTTTGATGGTGAGGTTGGGTTGGAGCGGAGGGAGTGGAGGGCTGCGCGTTGTGAGGGCGAGAGGTTGGAGTGGGTGAGGCGGTTGGAGAGTTTCAGGCAGTCAATGTCACGCATCAGTTTGAAATAAAGAGGTCAAGGGTGGGTAACAGGCCGGCATGGGGTGTTCAGGTGGATGAAACGTGTTGGAGGTGGGAGAAAGGGTACACATTGGGTGGGTGGGTCTATTGGTTGAAAAGGTGGGCACGGACGAGGAGGCAGTGGCAAAAAGTTAAAGGTCGCAGCGTGTGTCAGACTCATTAACAATTCCCTCCAGCACATCTCCTCCACTTCACGCACTACTGTCCTTGAATCCCACACCTCCCAATGCAACAAAGACAGAACCCCGCCCCCCCCCCCCCCCCCACCCCGGTCCTCACCTTCCACCCTACCAACCTCCAGATACAACAAATCATCTTCTGCCACTTCCGCCACCTCCAAATGGAGATATATTTGCCCCTATCAGTGTTCTAAAACGACCATTCCCTCCGTGACTCCCTTGTCAGGTCCACATCCCCCCACCAGGCCACAGCCTCTTCCTGGCACCTGTCCCTGCCACCGGAGGACGTGCAAAACCTGCACCCACACCATTCCCCACACATCCATCCAAGGCCCCAAGGGGTCCTTCCACATCCGTCAGACATTTACCCGTATCTCTACCAATGTCATCAACTGCATCCTTTGCAGCCGGTGTGGTCACCTCTACATTAGGGAGACAGGACGCCTTCTTGCGGATTGTTTCAGAGAACATCTCTGGGACGTGCGTACCCACCAACCCCACTGTCCTGTTGTTGTACACTTCAACTCCTCCTCCCACTCCATCAAGGACATGTACGTCCTGGGCCTCCTCCACCACCAAACCGTTACCACCCGATGCCTGGAAGAGGAATGCCTCATATTCCGCCTTGGGACCCTGTAACCACATGGGATAAATGTGGATTTCAACAGCTTCCTCATTTCCCCTCCCCCCACGTTATCCCAGTCCCAAGCCTCCAAGTCGGCACCGCCCTCCGGACCTGTCCATCACTCTCCCCCCTGACCTATCACCTACTCCCTCACCTTCATCCTCCTATTGCTTTCTCAGCTACTTTCCCCCAAACCCCACCCCCTCCCATTTATTTCTCAGCCTGACCCACAAGCCTTATTCCTGATTAAGGGCTTATGTCCCAAATGTTGATTCGCCTGCTCCCTGGATGCTGCCTGACCTGCTGTGCTTTTCCAGCACTACACTATCGGCTTGAGAAACATATCAGCTGTGATTTGAAGAGCGAAGCAGATTCGATGGGCTGAATGGCCTTAGTTTTGCTCCTATTTCTTATGGTCTTATGGATCGTTACGGGTTTAGAAGGTAGAGACTAGGAAGCCTGTAAGAATTCCTGCAGTGCAACATGTAGATGGTATACACTACTACTTTGCAATGTTGGTGGTGGAGGGAGTGAATTGTCACATGGGCTGCTTTGTCTTGGACAGAATGAAGCTTTGTGAGTTTTGTTGGAGCTGCACCCATCCAGGCATGGCTGGATATTCCATTGCATTTGTGATTTGTATGTTGCAGATGGTGGGCACGCTTTCAGGAGTGTGGGCACACTTTCGGGAGTCAGGTTATGAGTTAATAGCTACAGTTGACCTGCTTTTGCAGCCAAAGTATTTATGTGGTTAGTCCAGTTCAGTTTCTAATAAATGGCAATTGTCACAATGTTAATAGGACAAAATTCATTCCATTGAATGTTAAAAGGAGACAGTTAGATTCTGTTTTGTTGCTGATGATCATTGTGTACCTTTTAACCTGAAAGTTTAAGCAGTTTAACCTGAAAGGTGTCCATGCCTTGTTGCAAATGGGCACTACTTTAGTATCTGAGAAGTTGCAAATGGTAATGAATGTTCTGCAATCGTCAGAGAACATCCCCACTTCTGACCCTTTTGTAATTGGAAGGCCACTGATGAAGAACTGGACAATAGCTGGGTCTAGGATACTATCCTGAGGAACTTCTGTAGTTTTGTCCTGAGACTGAGTTGACTGGTCGCCAACAACCTTAAAAATCTTCCTTTGTGCTCAGTATGATTCCTTCCATCGAAAGTTTTCTCCTCGATCTTCATTAATTTCAATTTTGCAGAAACTCTTCTTGCCACACTTACACAAGTGTTGACTTGATGTCAAGGGCAGTTACTTTCACCCCTTATGAGTTCAACTCTTCTGCTCATGTTTGGACTAAGGAAACAATGGGATCTGAAATGTATTGGCTTTTGTGGAGCACAAACTGTACATCAGTAAACAGATTTGCGTGTTCTAAGTGCTAGTTGATAACATTATCAGCGGCAACCTTCATCACTTTGCTGATGATCAGGAGGTATAATTGGTAATTAGTTGTAATTATTAGACTTGTTATTGGTAAAAGTAAATTGTGTTAGGCAGTGAAAATTACATTCAACAATTGGCTTGGCTGTTTATGTCAAAGGTATTTGCAAAAACCCACCAGAAAAATAAAGCATTCTCGAAAGTAAGTTCTTATTGGGTGTTTAATATCTTTTTTATTCACTCTTGGGACATAGGTGTCACTGGTTGGCCAGCATTTATTGCCTGTCTCTAATGAAAGCTACTGGTACAATACATTGAGATTAATTCATGGATGTGTTTTTCCCTTTGTGTTTTTTCTGAAACTGTATTTTTCACTACATTAGAATAACTGCTTTCGACATCATATCTTAAGAAGGATATATTAGCCTTTGAGGAAGGCTACTTCCCTGGATTAAATGAGGAAGCAATTACCTAAAACTAAGGTTGTATTCAATACAATTTAAAGATCTTTAAAAGATATGTAATTAAAGATTTTGATAGTTTGAGGAATAGAAAGGGTAAATGAGTGATATGATCTGAGAGTCTAGGACAATGGAACATAGTGAAAAACGTAGAATTAGATCTTTTGGGTTAGTATAGATTTGTTCATGGAAAGGTTGGAATTCTCTATTCCAAACTGCAACTGATGCTAGGTCACTTATTATTTTTAAAACTGAAATTGATAGATTTTGTTAGCCAAGGATTATATGAGACAGAAGTGGGTACGCGGAAACAGGCTGTGGATTAGCCATGATTTCATTGAATAAAGACTCAGGTTTGAGGAGCGCATTGGCCTAATCCTATTCTGATGTATAATATGCTTTTGGTTTTTAATGGGGAAAAATTGGGCTGAATTTTCCCATTTTGGTTTAAAATATTTTGTCAAGTGAGATTCATGGTTCTCAGTACACAATCGCTACTCTTCAGCTCACTAATTATGTATCTGGGCTGTGTAGCATTTGTCTTAATGACTTATGCATAAATGGGGAACAAGTACACATCACTTCCTGTTCCTGGCATTCATTACACTGATACCACATTTCAACCTCAGGTCCACAGTACTTCAGAAGCTAGCATCCATGAACTGTCCTCCTCACTATGGTAGTCAACCTTATTGCTCTGGTCATGGCCCAGAAAGGAAATCTCGAACCCCATTTTGTTGACAAGGATCTGGAGGAGCTAATGGATTGGGTGATGGTAGCGGAGAACAGTATTTTATCCTGTGAACTTCCAAAGAAGACCACAGCACCAGGCCAAGCTATACTGGACTAAGATAGCACTTGGTCAAGAGTGTGGTGCTGGAAAAGCACAGCAGGTCAGGCAGCATCCGAGGAGCAGAAGAATCGATGTTTCAGGCATTAGCCCTTTATTAGGATTCCTGCTGAAGGGCTTATGCTCGAAACGTCGATTCGCCTCCTCCTTGGATACTACTTGACCTGCTTTGCTTTTCCAGCACCGCACTCTCGACTCTGATCTCCAGCATCTGCAGTCCTCACTTTCTCCTAAGATAGCAGTTGAATTAGTAGTGTCCAGGTAAAACATAATGCACAACAGTGCAGAAGGAAAAGATAATTGTCATCATCTTCGCTCTGCTACCTCGCACTCACTAGGTCACCGCTTATTCTAATTCTGCCATTGCACATACCTCCCACCACAAGGCCCATGGAATCTGCATGACCAGTCGGTAGTTCTAATATGCCTTGCCCTTCAAGTTATTAACCGTTCCTGCCCTCTGTGCTACCTACTCACTCCTTACACATTCAAGGGGAGGCGATGGTCTAATGATATTATTGCTGGACTGTTAATCTAGAGACTCAAGTAATGTTCTGGGCACCCAAGTTTAACTCCTGCTATGGCAGATGGTAGAATTTGAATTCATTAAAAACCTAGGATTTATTGTCAGTTGTCAGGAAAATTCCATCTGGTTCACTCATGTCCTTTCAGTGAAAGAAAATGCCATCCTTACCAAGTCTGGCTTATATGTGGCTACAGACCCATGACAATGTGGTTGACTTTTAACTGCCCTCTGAGCAATTAGCAGTGAGCAATAAATGCTGATATAGCCAGCAATGTCCTCATCTGGCAAATGAATTTTTAAAAAAAGTCACCAGGGATACATGATCACCTCTTTTGCTCTTCTATCATTACTAATGGCACTTCCATCCACTCCCATCATACCCAATCCTTCCCTTTTTCTCATTGCAGGAAAAGTTGTCCCAGAACTGTGCAGAGAGGGCCAAGACTGGCTTAGATTTATAAATTGTTGACCCTCTGTTGGTCAAGCCAACTTCAGGTCACTATGGGTGCAGACAAAGTAGACAGACAATTAAGTAATTTTTTATTGAATATTTAAATGAATGCACTGAGTCAACATGTTCAGGACTCACAATCTAGCTTAGATATTACTTGGTTAATGGTAAGTTTGGTGAGAAGTTAAATCATCCAGTGTCTTTTTGCTGACTCAACTGTCAGGGTCTTCTTTTTGCAATAGTGGGTCTCTAAAGTTGGTGCTGCCCTGGATTTTTAGAAGAGTTCCTTTACACCATTTTCTCTTCAGCTCTGTGACTGCACAATAGCCTTCTAAGGTTAGCCACACTCCCTAACCAGATACAAGTCATCTAGTTATGTCCCTTCTGTATACAGTCCAAAAGTCAGGTGGTCCCTTTCAGACATTAGCACATTCCTTGCGAAATTAGTTAACAATAGCTTAAGAGTACTACAAACACAGTGAGGTCAGAATGTCGGCAACTCTCCAGTTCAACAGGTCACAGTTTAATATGCCACATTCTCTATTTGATTAGCTTTAGTCCATCTGTGTCTTCAAGCTTGATGCCACAGTCTTGGGGCTCATAGTCCCTGTTTTTTGTTTATAATTTCAATATGATGAACAAAATCAGTCCTTTGGCCATCCTACGACTGTGATTCATACCTAAGCTAGGCTACAGTGTCTTATTAAGGGTTATCAAGTCTTACTATTTCAGTATTTTCAACATTCAGTTTATTCAGCATCAGCTATATCCTCAGAAACACAAAGCTATTGGTTATCAGACAAATGTGCAAAAATCAAAATTATGGTAAAAGTACTACAAATTGTTACAATAACAAAACTAATATGCAAATCTTTCCAAAATTGATGGTATATGTCATAATAAATGAAGTTTCTGAAAATGAAACCACAATTGGAGCACCCCTCAATCAGGCCCCCGCGGCAACATAATCATTATACGTACTCTTATAATTGGCAATTTCATCTTTTCCATTTGGCTTTTCTGCCATCAATAAAAGGCAATTGTAATAGAAGTAACGTAAGCCCAATTAACTAAAATGACAATGAAACCAAATGACAATCTGAGCGTTACCATCCCAGTTTCAAATATCATCACACTAAGTATGCTCTCTAATAATTTTAAATCTGTCTTGATCTTTTCACTATTCTGTTGGACCTTAACATGTACTTTAAGTGCCTCCCATAAGATGACTTTTATTTCTTACAGTTATTTCTTCTGGAAGGCCATGTGGATTTTATATTTCTATCAATGATACATGAAAGATTCCTTTGCCGTGTCAGTCACATCAAGAGTGACAGACTTCCTCTTTTTGATATTAACCAATTTCATTGTCCCTGTATCCATGGGCATTTGAGGGTGAATGCAAGCTGTAGAGTTAGTGATGGAACAGGATAGATCATGGTAATGATATTTTTCTAGGGAGTTAGTGATACAATATTCACCTTGACCTGCATCTCAGTATGTTACCTTGAGTGGTGCTTAAAATTTCAGGAGTGCAGTTAGTAGTTTCATTACCACTGTAATCAAAACCGCGTGTGGCTTGTCCAGTTGTGTAGAATGGGATAGGGGAACAGAATGGTCTTACCAGTTTTTTAGCATTCCTTAAGTGCAGTCCCTACAAGTCTCCCCCTGCTACCATGTAAGATAGAACCTCCTTAACTCTCATCCAAATGGCATATTGGATAATTCCAATATTTTGTATTTCTGTGACAGTTAATAGTTAATCATTCTCAGGTAACTAACACAAGGCCTATTACATTTCTTCCCATATGCGAATCATTAGTTCATAATTCACAGATAGAGATTTTATTTAAAGCATTTGTTCTATTGGCTAAATTCCTCAGCATGTGTCATTAACACTGGAAGGAACTTCTCCCTTCCCCGTCTGAGTTATATTTTCTCTGCACTGATTCAACATCCAATTGCCGTAAATTCAAGGTAACATCAATTTGATGTTGTCCACTCTTTTCTGTTTCCTTTATCAGTTTGTTAATTGCACTGGTGTGCAGTTCTTTGAAATGAGGCAGAATTAGTACTATCCCCTGCCTGACTATTAAATTTGGTATTATCATTCATTGATCCTAATGTACTTTTAAACTGAGAAGTTAACTGCTATAACTTATTACTTATAGCACCGATACCCAGGCTATTAACTACAGAAACTCTTGCACCATGTATGCCTGCAGCATCTCCTATCTAACTCCTACTCCTTCTGCTTCTCGTCATTTTATCTTCCATCATATTCCCATATCCTTCCTGATCAAACAATACCCTAATCAATTCCATCTATATATCAGGTGGAGGTTTTGGATGCCTTGATAGTAAGGTTCAGGATAATGGTACCAATTCATGATGTACATTTTCATATAATATTTTTCCTGTGTTCCTCATAACCATTCCTCCTTCCTCCTTGACAGGACATGTGACAGAGGTGTCAATTATTTTTGGTGTAGATATAGTTACCCTGTCTCCAAAAATCACAGTTCTCTTAACCAATTACATCCATTTCTATGCACAGAAATCTTAAGTATAAGCCCGTGTCATGAGTTGCAGGTGTTACATCAGTAAGTTGGTTTAGACCACTCCAATCTGTAGCTGAAAACCTATTTGCGTACCTCCGTAGTTCTATTCATATAAGCCCAACACCTAGTACTTATATCTACCTGCACACAGATAGAAACATCCTCACTCCAAACAATATCCCACATATAGCCCTGGAATCTGTTATTACCCAGTAAGCGCAATTTAGTAGGAACCTGTTATGTTGCATTACAAACACGACATCCACTTATCGTCGGTCCATGCATTTGGATCCATGTTTCACTCAGGACGGTCAATACAATAATGCTGACAGTTGGCTCCATTGTTTATCTAAAGCACAAAGCTAAGAATCAAAGTAATTTCTGTTTTTATTTATAGTTCAGCCATTGATGACAAATTCAAATTTCTTGCGCCTTCAGCATGGTGTTGTACAGAAGAGCCACAAATTAGATATGAGCGCAGGTGGTTCCAATGTTGCTGAGCATTTTTTTGGTTTTCTTCCTGTCTTCTATTTGTCCTTTGCACTTTGGTATAATTGGGGCAGTTCCTGAACCAGACTGTGGAGAGACCAAAGGATACTAGGAGAAGAGGATGTTGTTAAAATCCTTGTGTGGGGACTCAGCGAGATGGCAGCGATTCTGTAGAACTGCTGTGGACAGCTTTGCCTAACAGCCAAGGCATACTAATGTTTTTTGCCATCCCTGGCCAACTTATGTGGTGGAATTATTAGTTTAAAACCTTATAGAACACATATTTGTTAATATTTGGGAGTGGGAAGGGTGCCAAAGGGAAAAGGACCGAACAAACAGCAGCAGGGAGGACACCCCCCTGCAGCATCAGGCATACCAGAGGCAGCAGCAACAGCAGCCTCTCCTGACCCCCCCCCAGGGACCTGACAGACTCACAGGAATTGGCTGCAGCGATGGAGAGACTTATCTCAAAAGTTGGGCTGTGATTGAGGAGATCCATGAGGAAATTCGTGCCCAGGTCCAACCTATCGCATCCATGCTGCAGAAGCATGAGCAGGAGGTCCAGAGCCTCCGGGCGCTGGTGGCGGAGGTGGAGATTCGAACTAAGGCCTCAGAAGCTGCGATGGAGTCCTCATCCAGTCAGGTCCAGATGCTGGAACAAGACACGCTGGCCTTGCGAGACCATATCGACGACCTCAAAAATTGAGGCTGAAGGATAAATCTCTGAGTTGTTGGGCTCCCTGAAGGTGAGGAAGGTGAGCAGCCAGTCATCTTCTTTGAAAGTTGGCTGACAAAGTTTTTGGGCCTTCACATGGAGTCCAGCAGGCTACAGATTGAAAGGGCTTATCGGGTTACATTGCACAGGTCAAGGCCAGTGCAGCGCTCCTGCCCGATCCTAGTGCACTTCCAGTCATATAAGGACAAGCAAAAGCTGATAGAAGTTTCTAGATTACTGGGAAATGATCCGCAGGCACTGCTGTACAAGGGGTCAAAAATCATGTTTTTCCAGGATTTCTTGGCAGCCTTAATTCGAAAGAGAAAGTCCTTTGATTAAGTTAAAAAGAGGCTGAAGAATCTAGGCATCCAGTACACCATGAGATACCCCGTAGTGCTCAGTTTCAGCCACGAGGACTCAGCGGATAAAGCTAAAAACTTTGTAGATACTTTAAAATAGACAGACTGGCCTGAAGAATACAGTTAATGTTTGTTCTCTTTTCCTTTTTTCCCCATGTTTACCCTTCCTTTTTTTATTCCTTTCTCTCTGCCTAATAATTTCGTTTTTGGAAAGGGGGAAAAAACCTTGGAATAAGTTGTTGCTTTTTTTTAATAACTGGAATTTCTGATGGGAAATTTTGTAGATGTTCTTTGTTGTCTCCTTTTTTTTATTTGTTCTCTCTTTTAGTCACAAGTAGGGGTGACATGAAGCCAGGGATGGGTGGAGTGCTCATCGTGACTTTGTCTTTTTTCTGTTGATTGAAGGATCATCTCCTTGTTTTTTTTCTGGCAAAGGCTGGGGCACAGTCTGGGTTTGAAGGAGCTGTGAAGGAGAGGATGGGTAGGGTGGGTGCCCCCTATGGGCAGGAGGGAAGAGTCTTCCATTCAACATTTTATAGTTGGTTTTCTTTGTAGTTTTTAGTAGTCATAGTTGTTTATAGTTATGATTGAGTAGTTTTCGTATAAATAGTTCTTCGACTGTATGAGTCTTCATTTACTTGTGCTCAACGATTTGTAAACAGGGTTCTCACTCCCAGGGGTTCAACGGTCTCTGAAAGGGAATATGACTAAGTGTCTTATTAAATGGTGCACCTGGAACATCAAGGGAGGTCATTCACCTGTTAAAAGGCAAAAGGTGCTTTCTCGCCTTAAGAGGGAAAGTGTTGATATCGCTTTGTTGCAGAAACCCATCTTGATGACGGGGAGCACCTGAAATTACAACAGGGGGGTTATGACCGGGTATTCTTTTCATCCTTTACTACTAAGAGTAGGGGAGTGGCGGTATTTATCCAGAAAAATCTTCCGTTCACATTATTAGAGCAGGTGAAAGATTAGCAGGGACGGTTTGTGATATTTAAGGTCCTAATACATGGGGAGGAATATGGCATTTTAAATGTCTACTGTCCTCCGGCACATTCCCTCAAATATTTGATTAGTGCTTTATCTAAGCTGAGTGCTTTTGGAACACGGCACATTATTGTAGGGGGGGATTTTAATTGTCTTGTGGATCCGACACTGGACAGGATGCCTTGTAGGCCCCCAACTATTTCTTCGTAGGCCAAGCAGGTCGTTGACTTATGCGTAGAGTTGGGGCTGGTGGATATTTGGAGATGCCTTCACCCTACCGGCAGGGACGTCACCTTTTTTTCAAACCCACATAAATGTAACATGAAGATTGCTCTCTTTCTGGCTCCCTCGGCCCCTACAGGATTCAATTATGTGTTGTAAAATTGGGAATATAGCTATCTCTGATCACGCGGTGGTATATTTGGAGGTTAAGCCCAAGAGTGAAGGGCTAGGTTTGCGGCACTGGTGTTTGGACCCTTTTCTCCTTAAGGATTCCAAATTTGTGGAATACGTTTTGAAGGAGTTTCAGGAATTCTTGCCTATCAGCTTAGGCACGGGTTTAGGGTGTAGGTTTGCTCGCTGAGTTGTAGGTTTGATATCCAGATGTTTCATTACCTGGCTAGGTAACATCATGAGTGGTGACCTCCAAGTGAAGCGAAGCTGTTGTCTCCTGCTTTCTATTTATATGTTTGTCCTGGATGGGGTTCCTGGGGTTTGTGGAGATGTCATTTCCTGTTCGTTTTGTGAGGGGTTGATAGCTGGTATCTAGATATATGTGTTTGTTTATGACATTGTGGTTGGAGTTCTAGGAATTCTCTGGCATGTCTTTGCTTAGCCAGCGAGCAAACCTACACCCTAAACCTCAACCTGAGCTACAAATCTTCACAAACCTTGCAAAAACCTATGGGCGCAACACGCTACAGCTTGCCCGAAGAAGGGAAAGGAATGCCATCTGAGAGAGTTCCACCCGCGAACAACTGTACTTCCTGCATGAATGTTTGAGAAAACAGGTACTGCCAAAATGTCTTCAATACAAACCACCGATAAAAACACCTCAAGCCAGAAGTTTAACAGAACGAAACGGCTGCAGAATGCTCCAAGAACTAATCAATGATGCCCACCACAGACTCCGAAAATACAACCGGGAAATTGCGCGCCAAAAACCATTATTCAAACAAGCAACAAATCAAGAATGGACAGACGCGGTAGAACGAGCCGTAAACACCAAAGAACGACAAACACAGAAAAAGAAAAATATGGACCTGAAGAAAAAACTGGACAAGCTCACAAGCAAAGACAAAACCAATAACACAGGAGCATGGATGAAGAACTTATCAGACTGAACCCTATCAGACACAGAAAAAGCGGTACTAGTAAAAGGACTAAATTTCAATTATCGAGACGCTGACAAGAAGGATTTCCTAGCGGCATTAGAAACCACATTGATGGACAACAAACTCACGGAAGAAACACAACAAATGATCAAACAGACAGTTGCACCTACTCTGAGCTGGAAGAGGGAAGGAAATAAACTGAACACACCAGAAAAGAAAGCCCTAGAAAACCTCAAAAAAGACAAAAACATCGTTATATTACCTGCAGACAAAGGTCGGCTCACAGTCATTCTGAACAGAAGGGATCATCCGCCGACATTTCCGCCACCTCCAAAAAGACCCCACCACCAGGGATATATTTCCCTCCCCACACCTTTCCGCCTTCCGCAAAGACCGTTTCCTCCGTGACTACCTGGTCAGGTTCACGCCCCCCTACAACCCACCCTCCCATCCTGGCACCTTCCCCTGCGACCACAGGAACTGTAAAACCTGCGCCCACACCTCCTCCCTCACCTCCATCCAAGGCCCTAAAGGAGCCTTCCACATCCATCAAAGTTCTACCTGCACATCCACTAATATCATTTATTGTATCCGTTGCTCCCGATGCGGTCACCTCTACATTGGGGAGACTGGGCGCCTCCGAGCAGAGCGCTTTAGGGAACATTTCCAAGACACCCGCACAAATCAACCAAATCGCCCCGTGGCTCAACATTTCAACTCCCCCTCCCACTCTGCCAAG
>NC_057730.1:48817923-48829003 GCF_004010195.1 Chiloscyllium plagiosum | reverse complement strand
ATCAAAGAAGTTTCAGAAATGACAGCCAGACTACTGAGACCCCTCGGAATCCTAGTAGCACACAAACCCACCAACACTCTCAAACAAAAACTAACAAACGTAAAAGACCCAGTACAACTCATGGACAAAACCAACGTTGTCTACAAAATTCCATGCAAGGACTGCACAAACACTACATAGGACAAACAGGAAGAAAGTTAGCCACCAGGATACATGAACACCAGCTAGCCACAAAAAGACACGACCCTCTCTTCCTCGTAGCCCTACACATGGAAGAAAAAAACCACCATTTCGACTGGGACAACACATCTATCCTGCGACAGGCTAAGCAAAGACATGCCAGAGAATTCCTAGAGGCCTGACATTCCAACCACAACGCCATAAACAAACACACATATCTAGATACCATCTATCAACCCCTCAGAAAACAAACAGGAAATGACATCACCACAAACCCCAGGAACCCCATCCAGGACAAGCATATGAATAGAAAGCAGGAGACAACAGCTTCGCTTCACTTGGAGGTCACCACTGATGATGTTACCTAGCCAGGTAATGAAACATCTGGATATCAAACCTACAGCTCAGCGAGCAAACCTACATCCTAAACCTCAACCTGAGCTACAAACCTTCACAAAGTTTAGGCACGGCTAGTAGTCTGTCTATGCTATGGGAGACCTCTAAGGCCTTTGCTTGGGGATTAGCTATTTCCTATTCGGCTAGCTGGAAATGACAGAAGGAGGACCAGCAGTGTCTACTTGAGACATGGTTGAAAGCAGCCGAGTCAGCACAGTTTGCGCGGCCTTCAGTGACTAAGCTACAGTGGATCACGACCCTCCTGCTGCCTTGAATTCAATACTGACACAAAACGCAAAGAAAAAGCTTGCTTTTGCTAGACAAAGGCTGTTTGAATATGTGGATAGGCCAGGGAAGTATCTAGTGTACCTGACTAGGAAAAAGCGTGCTCCCCAATCCATTACTGCAATCAGAAACAGCGCCGGGGTCCTTACATGCGATGCTAAAAAGATTAATGAGGCTTTTCGGAACTTTTCAATTGTATCTATCTGAAGGTTGCGAGGGCAGGAGGGCTAAAATGGAGTCCTTTTTTAAGAACCTGGAACTCCCAGGGGTAACCTTGGAACAGGTCTCTCTCCTTAAAGCTCTCTTGACAGTTCAGGAAATACAGGAGGCAACTAAGCAACTTCAGAGTGGGAAAGCACCTGGCCCTGCTGGTCTCCCGGGTGAGTTTTAGATTAGATTAGATTAGATTACAGTGTGGAAACAGGCCCTTCGGCCCAACAAGTCCACACCGACCCGCCGAAGCACAACCCACCCATACCCCTACATTTACCCCTATACCTAACACTACGGGCAATTTAGCATGGCCAATTCACCTGACCTGCACATCATTGGACTTTGGGAGGAAACCGGAGCACCCGGAGGAAACCCACGCAGACACGGGGAGAACGTGCAAACTCCACACAGTCAGTCGCCTGAGGCGGGAATTGAACCTGGGTCTCTGGCGCTGTGAGGCAACAGTGCTAACCAGTGTGCCACCATGCCGCCCTTTTATAAGGAGTTTATAGGGATTCTGCCAGGACCGATGTTGGAAATGTACAATCACTCCTATATGCATGAATGCCTACCACTATCTTTGAGAGAAGCTAATATTTCCTTAATTCTTAAGAAGGGGAAGATTTCTGGGAATTGTGCCTCATACAGGCCCATCTCTCTATTAAATTCAGATTTCAAGATCCTGGCACTGAGATTGGAAAAGGTGTTGCCCCATATTGTTAAAGAGGACCAGACAGGCTTTATAAGGAGCCGTAGATCCTCTAATGATATTAGAAGGTTGCTGAATATGGTTTAAGTTTGTCAGCAACAATCGAATTCAGGGGTTGGTGATTTCCTTAGATGCAGCAAAAGCATTTGACCGGGTGGAATGGCCGTATCTTTTTTATGTCTTAGAACAGTTTGGGTTGGGTGGGGTCTTTGCTAGGTGGGTGGAGGTTTTATATCGTCACACTCTGGCCGTGGTCATCACCAATGGAGTGAAGTCTGGGAATTTTAGGATTGGTAGGGGTAGTTGGCAAGGCTACTCCCTCTCACTGTTGTTTACATTGGTGATAGAACCGCTGACAGAGGCCATTCGTCAGAACGTTCACATTACCGCTCCACAAGTGGGATTGAGGGCACAGAAGATTACACTGTATGCGGATGGTGTCTTTTTGTTCTTATTGAACCCAATGACCTCCGCACCCCATTTGATACAATGTATCAATTCATTTGGGGCTATTTCAGGATATAAGATTAACTTTGCAAGATCGAAGGCTATGCCTTTGGGGAACTTTAAGGTGTGCCAGAAGTTGAAGGTGGCTCTAAATTCCCTTTTAAGTGGTCACGGGCAGGTTTCCAATACCTAGGCATTTTTATTACCCCGAAGTTTGATCTGTTATTTCGGACTAACTTTGCTCACTTGCTCGACAATGTTAGGTGAGATCTCCAGAGATGGGAGACTCTTCCAATTTCATGGCTGGGCTGAATATCTCTCATTAAGATGAATGTTCTTCCTCATTTGCTTTATCCCATGCGTATGCTCCCTATAATGTTTCCCAGGTCAATGCTGCAGAAGTTTATGGGATGGTTTGGTTCCTTTGTCTGGCATCGTGGGCGGCCCCTCATCAAACTCAGTAAATTGCAGTTGCCTCAAGGAGGGGGAAGAATTGATTTCCCAGACATCAAGAGGTATCAATTGAGTTCCTGCTGTCCTTTGTCTGCAATTGGGTAGGTAACAATCCGAACTCAATATGGATGGATATTGAGGCCTCCCAGGCAAAGTGCCCTCTTAGTAACCTGTTGTTCATGGATAAGATGAGGTTATGGACCACTGTCGGAACCCCATTGTCATTAGTTACGTCAAGGCATGGAGGGCGATGCGTCAGAGTGAGGGTTGCTTTTCCAAGACTTCGCCACTTACGCCTATAGTTGGCATGCCAGGGTTCCGACCAGGGATGATGGAGTCAGAGTTCAAACTATGGGCAGCGAGAGGAGTTTCTAGTTTGGGAGACTTGTTTGAGGAGGACGTTATGATGTCTTTTGAACAACTGAGCCGCAAATACGGGTTGCCCAGCAAAGATCTTTTCCATTTTTTTTCAGGTTAGGGATTTCATCCAGAAGAAGACTACGCTTCTCACTAAGCCCCATCAGCCCAATACAGAGAGGTTGTTGCTACGTTCCACAAGCACCCCTTCGGTTAGTGTCCTCTATCACCTGCTGGGTGGCAGGGCCTGGCAGGATATTAACCGGTTATGTGAGGTCTGGGAGCAAGAGCTAGGAGTGGAGGTCTCTTTTAAAACATGGAAGAACATATGGGAGAATGCTCGAAAGATCTCAATCTGTAATAGTACGTGCGCGATACAGTTAAATGTTCTGCACAGAGTTCATTTGGCACCGGGGCATCTTCAGTGTGCACCAGATGTAAAATAAGTGTAGGCACTCTTACCCATTGCTTCTGAAAATGCCACAGGCTCCATGTTCATTGGAGCGCCGTGGCGGGAGAGATAGGGAGGGTATTGAGGACTGAAGTCAAAGTAGACCCGATATCTCTCCTCTTAGGTCTACCAAATTTACCATCTTTAGACGGGCATGGGAAGAAACTATTTAATATTCTTGCATACTGTGCACAGAAGAATATTCTGATGAACTGGGTGTCTGAGAACCCGCCGGGCTTGCTGGGATGGCAGAAATTAATTATGGAGCACATTTCCTTGGACGTTTTTACAAACATGGTGCACCACACAATAAACCATTTTTATAAGACATGGCAGCCCTACTTGAGTTATTTGGATACAGATTTGTCAGTTATCTTAACTAGAGTGTTTGTTTAACCGGGATGGCTAGGTTTGTCAAGCTCTGGGCCCTGGAGGGGGGTCTCCTGATTTAATACGGGTATATATACAACGCTCCTGTTCCTCTGTTTTGGAGCTTCGCGCCGAGCATAGCTGTCTATATTCTGTGGATTTTGTTTTGTTTGCTTTCCTTTTTTTTTGATCTATTAGTTATTTACTTATTATTGGTGTTGCTTTGCACAGTGTTAGGGTTTGTTTTGTATTATAAGATAGGTTAGTAGTTGGTAGACAGAAGTTGTATTGTAATTTGTGTTTTGTTTTCTTTTTATTATACTGATATTTGTTATTGATTGGATTTTTCAATAATTTTATATGTTTGTAAAGTTAAAAAAAATTTGCCAATAAATATATTTACAAAAAAAAAAATCCTTGTGCAAGCACCATCAAACAGTGGGGACAGCATCAGTAGGGTCTGCGATGACTGGGACTGAGATGTCGTGGATTGGGACTGAGACACAATGGTACCTTTCTCATCCATACTGTCCAAGGTGATATGACAGGAATGGACATCAAAGTTCTTCTGTGAAACAAAAGATTTAAGTTGGTTGACCATAAGACCAAAAGATATAGAAGCAGAATTAGACCACTTGGCCCATTGAGCCTACTCCACCATTCATTTGTGCTGACATGTTTTCAAACCCATTCTCCTCCCTTCTCCTCGTAACCCTTGATCCCCTTATTAAGCATGAACCTATCTATTGCTGAGTTAAATGCACCCAAGAACTTGGCCTCTGCAGCCTTCCATGGCAATGAGTTTCAAAGATTAACTCCCCTCTGACTAATGAAATTCCTCCTCATCTCTGTTCTAAAAGGTTGTCCCTTAACTTTGAGGCTTTGCCCTTGGGTCCTAGTCTCTTCAACTAATGAAAACATTTTCTCCATGTCCACTTTATCCAGGCCTCTCAGTATTCTGCAAGTTTCAGTGAGATCCCCCTAATCTTTCTAAAGTCCATTAAGTACAGACCCAGACTGCTCAACTACTCCTCATGCAACATATAACCATTCTGTTTTGCCATTGTCTAATTGCATTTTGTAGACTGAGAGGTTGGCCTTATCAATGATAGAATGGGGGCTAGAATAGTGAAAGAATATAAAAGTGCCTGGCTAGAAATTCTGTAGCTTGTCACTCACAGCATCTTCAATAGGCCATACCTTTAAGTCAGTGTAGGCCTTACTTTGTTATTGCTTCTTACCCATCTTGACTGCAGCCACTAAGCTGGCAGCCTGCACGTTTTTCACCAATATTTCAGTGGCCTTCTCATGGTTGAGAGCTTGAACCTTAGGTTCAGAAAGGTTGAGACCCCAAGTGGCCCTCAATCCCTCTCATAGATCTGTCTGTTATTAGGATGTGTGAAGTAAAGCCTGTGGAGGTGGAAAGAATATATTTTACAATCATCAGAACATACAGGAGAATGTCATTATATTGTTTAACAAAACAAAAAAAAACTCAGCAAGTCTGACAGAGCCTGTGGAGAGAAAGCAGGGTTAATGTTTCGGGTCCAGTGACCCTTCTTCAGAACTGATGGTAGCTGGAAGAAGTTTGTTATAGATTGCTGAAGATGGGGTGCGGGAGGGGAGATGGAGTAAACGATAGGTGAAGATGTGTGTACTCTTTGCATGGGGGTAGAGATCTTACATAATCAATCTGTAAGTTAGTCCATGGACCCTCAACTGACTGTATGCTTTAATTCCCTTTGCATGGATAAGCACTTTTCACACAGTGGGTAACATGCTCTTCCCATTTTGGCCACCAGTGCCATTTTTGAGCCTTTGTTGGGTTGATCTCTCCTCTGATGGTCATACATGCCTTGAGCCAAAGAGATCAATTGGTCTGTCTCGTTCTGCAGGGCTACATATTTACTCTTCTTCAGCACAATACAATCTTTAATCAGGATTTTATTCTTCCACACTTTGTAATCATCTAGCCATTCATTCTTCTGCTTTTTAATACCAGGTCCTTATCTTTGCTTTGGGCCTGTACCAAACCCTCTGTTTTGATTTGGTTTACATTTGCTGCACTAATTATCCTGGTCACAAGTGGAAGCTGCCAAGATTGCCTTCCTGGGCTCCCTGCTTGACGAGGTCATCTTCTCGAATGTTTTCCTTGGAGGATGATTTATGATCCGGTTTAACCTAGATCATTCCAAGTGCCATATCGTTTGCTTTCTCTAAAATATATTTCAGGCCTGACACTGAGGGTAATGGTTTCCCATCTGCTGATGGGAACATGCTTCCCAGATAGGAAGAAAATCTGTCAGGCTGCTACAAATATACAGAATACTAACAGAGTAAAGATCTTCAGGGATAGGGAATTCTTCTGGATGGCTCACTATATACACTACTGCTGTTAACACTGCTGCCAAATGCTGTTTGGTAATTTTAGAGCAACGGCAGTGTGTGTTCCTCTGGTTTGGAGTTTCTACACAATTGGTTTTCCTGTTACCACTCTCCATTATGGACGAACCATCAATAAAGAATTTAAATCAATCTTTTGTCTTTTCTGCCCAACCCCCACAATTTTCTTTGGAATAAATGGTCCCTTGGAATCATTTGTCGCAGCTGCAGTGCAACATATGGTTCATCCTGGTAAAGTAAAGTAAGTTGTCTACTTTTTTTTTCAACCCTAATAGACAAGCATTGTCATATAAGTGTCTACTGGCTATTCTGTTCTGGCTAACATTCCAACCTTAAGACATGCATCCAGCAGTAACCGGAGTGGGGTGTGTTCTGTTAAGATGGTGAAGGAATTAGAACCAAGTTGTAAGAAAAACGTATTGCTCAGAAAACAGCAAGCACATACTTCTCACAGAATGAGAAACCTTCTTCTACTGAGGTTCATAGCCTAAAGGCATAAGAGACAGGGCTCAAATCTTGGTGTCTGTCCTGTAACGGTGTGGCTGCTAAGGTGGTATTGGTAGTGGGTAGCTCCAGTTTTGGGACCTGTGATGCTGGGGCTTGAACTAAAGCTCATTTTAAATACTTGACCGCTTGAGTTTGATTTTCTGTGCATTGCCATTTAGTATTCTTTTCAACAGGTCTGACAGTGGGCTGCTTTGGTAGCAAAGCTGACAATCTGATTCCCGTAATATGTGCCCAAGCCTAAAAATGCAAAGGCAAATGCCAGATGGTGTCTACATGTCTGTCCTCAATCTCAAGTTTCCATGGTGCTATAACTGTGCCTAAATAGAAGACCCTCTGTTTCATAGTTTGTGCTTTTTTAAGAGTTAACCTATGATCAGTCAAAGGGGCAATAAACTCTAGAAGCAAGATAAGCTGTTCTTTCTTGGTCTGCGTTTGGAGGAACAAATAGTCCACATACTGAACCAAACATCAGGACTGAAGAAATATTCCAGACCCTTGGCTGAGTGCTGATGAAATATGGCTGGAGAGCTATCGAACTACTGTGGAAAATGTATCCAAGTTTATTGTTGACCCTGAATTGTGAAGATGAATTTATTTTGACATTTACGTTTAATGGGAATGAACCAGAAACCATTGTTAATTTCAAAGGCAGTGAAATACTTTGCATACCTGTTTCATCATGGTCTCAGGGCTGGGCTGGTTGCAATCTTAGGGGCAGTCAGGGAATGTTCTTATTGACTGCCCTACAAATTGACAGTGAGTCGCCAGGCACATCTGGCTTTCTGACAGCCAGATAGGAAAGTTGTTAGTCGAGTCAACTGGGTGTAAAACTCCTATTTGAGAATGCTACTGATAACTTTGACAACTTCTCCCTCAGCTTGTTTTGGGAATGAACATTGTTTCTGGGCTTTGGTTCAGGGCCGTCAGTGATGATTTCCCCTATCATTTGTCCACAGTCATGCTTGTGGTTGCCAAAGGCGCTTTTGCACGATATAATAATATTCTGGGCAGATTTGCCATCTGTCATAGTCCAGGCATGGATAAAGGAGACCAAAGATTTTGATTTGACTTGATTTACTATTGTCGCATGTACCTAGGTCTAGTGAAAAGTTTTGTTTAGCATGCAGATCATATCATACAAAATGCATTAGGATAATAGAATAAAGTGAAAAATACAATGTTATGGTTGCGGAGAAAGTGCACAAAGAGCAAGATCAACATTTAATTTTAAAGTTGAGAGGTACATTCAGAAGTCTAATAACGGGGGGTGGGGGGGGGGAAGAAGCTGTTTGTGAATCTGAAGGAAGAAGGTGGAAGAGAATATAATTGGGTGGGAGAGTTCTTTGATTATATTGGTTGCTTTCCTGAAGTAGCGGGAAGTATAGATGGAGTCAGTAGTAGGCTGGTTTGCGTGATGGATTGGGATGTGTTCATGATGCTCTGTTGTTTCTTGTGGTCTTGGGAAGAACAGTTGCCAAACCACGCTGTGATGTATACAGATAGAATGCTTTCTATGGTTCATCTTTAAAAACTGGTAAGAGTCCTCGTGGATATGCTGAACAAAGATGAATGGAATAAAAAGGGAAAACAATCAGAGAAAATTCATATTATATGGATTGACCCATAGTTCCCCGAGAACACATAAACAGTGTGTGTAATAACTAGTTGGAATCTCAGAAGTTCCTTAGCCCCCTGGCCTGGCATCTGCCAAATACAGCAGCTAGTTAGATCAAAAGCCAAATTACATTTACTCTTAGAATGAGGCTCCAAAATGTGCTTACGCCTTGGCCTAATTCTATAATGTGGAGATGTCGGTGTTGGACTGGGTTGGACAAAGTTAAAAATCACACAAAACCAGGTTATAGTCCAACAGCTTTATTAGGACGTACAAGCTTTGGAGCGCTGTAGTTTGGAAGAGTAGGAAGCAACTTGAGGAGAAAGTGAGGTCTGCAGATGCTGGAGATCAGAGCTGAAAATGTGTTGCTGGAATGCTGCCTGACCTGCTGCGCTTTTCCAGCAACACATTTTCAGCTAGGAAGCAACTTGATTGAAACATGTAAGATCCTGAAGGATCTGTACAGGGTAGATGTGTTTTCTTTTATGTGAAAATCTAGAACTAGGGCGCTTGTTTAAAAATAAGCGGTCACTCATCTGGGAGTATAAGAGAGTATGATCACAGAGACTTGGTTGAAAGAAGGGCATGATTGGCAACTAAATGTTCTAGGATATAGATGTTTCAGACAGGACAGGGAGGGAAGTAAAAGAGGGGGAGGAGTTGAATTGCTGGTCAGGGATGATATCACAGCTCTGCTAAAGGAGGACACTGTGGAGGGCTTGAGCAGTGAGTTATTACGGGTAGAGCTGAGAAATAAGAGGATGCAGTTACATTGTTGGGGCTGTATTACATGCCTCTCAACAGTGAGCGTGAGGTAGAAGAACAAATGGGTAAATAGATTATGGAAAGATGTAGAGACAACAGGGTGGTGGTGATGGGAGATTTTAATTTTCCCAACATTGACTGGGATACACGTGGTATCAGAGGTCTGGATGGGGCAGAATTTGTGAGGAGCATCCAGGAAGGTTTTCTAGAGCAGTATGTCAATAATCCGATGACGAAAGGGGCCATATTGAACCTGGTACTGGGGAACGAGCCAGACCAGATGGTAAAAGTTGCAGTGCGGGATTTCTTTGGGAATAGTGACCACAGTTCTGTAAATTTTAGAATACTTGTAGACAAAGATGAGAGTGGTCCTAAGGGAAGCATATTAAACTGGGCCAAAACCAATTATATCAAAATTCGGCAGGAGCTGGGAAATGTGGAGTCGGAGCAGCTATTTGAAGGGAAGTCCACATTTGATATGTGGGAGGCTTTCAAAGAGAAGTTGATGATAGTGCAGGATAGGCAAGCCCCTTTGAAAACAAGGGATAAGAAAGGCAAGATTCGTGAACTGTGGATGACAGGAGAAATGGTGTGATTAGTCAAGAGGAAAAGCGAAACTGACATAAAGTCCAGGCAGCTAAGAACAGAATGGGCCTTGGAGGAATATCGGGAGAGTAGGACCAATCTTAAATGAGGAATCAAGCGGGCTAAAAGGGGTCATGAAATAACTTTAGTAATCAGAATTAAGGAGAATCTCATGGCCTTTTATTCATATATAAGAAGCAAGAGGTTAACTAGAGTCCACTAAAGGATAAGGAAGGAAGGTTGTGTGTCGATCCTGAGAAAATGGGTGAGATTTTAATGATTACCTTGCATAAATATTACTGAGGAGAGTGTGAGAAGTGATTTTGGTTTGAACTTTAAGATGTGCCTGAACCACAGAAAAGACAAAGCTTGTGTTTCCTTTAGAAACCACAGAAAAGACAAAGCTTGTGTTTCCTTTAGAACATTTTAACATTTTATATATTTAAAAGTAGAATAGTGTCTAACAATTCAAGCTGCAAAGTAAGAACAAACAGGCCCTTGATTGATGAACACAGACAGGGAAGAATGAGACCTTGGCTGATAAGACTGAGGATAGCGAAACGACTCGAGAAGACATAAGTTACAAATTAATGCAGAAAACATCTGCTGATAAGACCCTAGACAGACAAAGAAGAATAGGTCTTTGACTAATGAGACTACGGGGTGAGAAAAACAACAACTCTAGAGACTCTGAAGACATTTGTTGCGGACTTTGAGATAAGGGTGAAAATTGGAGTATCGTGACAGTTTAGGAATGTGAACCTTATAGCTCATTAGAGCCAGGGAGGGGAGGGTCTGGAGACATTTGTTACAGACTTTAAAATAATGATTTCTTTTAAAATGTGAACCTCGTGGCTCTTTGGAGCTATAGAGGGGAGGAGCTTATACTGTATTTAAACGAGAACTTTGTAAGCCTCGGCGCGCCTTTTTTTTAAGGGTGCCCGACTCTGCAGACTTGACTTGTTAATAAAACTTTGTTTTCCTGAATTTGTCTAGAGCGATTATTGAGAAGCGATTTTCGTTTCTAACAGTGGGTATGTTCCCTGAGCTGGGAAGTTGATGTGCAGACATTTTGTCCCCTGTCTAGGTGACATCTTCAGTGTTTCGGAGCCTCCTGTGAAGTGCTGCAGTACTGTGTCCTCTGGAATTTATTTGGTTCCATTCCTGCTGCTTCAGGTTGTTCGTTGTAGGTCTAGGTCACTGTGCTTGGTGATCGAGCTTGTGGATGAGTGCCATGACATAGAAATTCCCTGGTTGTCCTCTGTTTGGTTTTAGACTATGATCGTTGTGTTGACTCAGTTGAATTTGTGGTCTTTGTCGTTGCTGTGTGTGGCTATCAGGGACA
>NC_057730.1:48800773-48816950 GCF_004010195.1 Chiloscyllium plagiosum | reverse complement strand
CGGTGTTGGACTGGGTTGGACAAAGTTAAAAATCACACAAAACCAGGTTATAGTCCAACAGCTTTATTAGGACGTACAAGCTTTGGAGCGCTGTAGTTTGGAAGAGTAGGAAGCAACTTGAGGAGAAAGTGAGGTCTGCAGATGCTGGAGATCAGAGCTGAAAATGTGTTGCTGGAATGCTGCCTGACCTGCTGCGCTTTTCCAGCAACACATTTTCAGCTAGGAAGCAACTTGATTGAAACATGTAAGATCCTGAAGGATCTGTACAGGGTAGATGTGTTTTCTTTTATGTGAAAATCTAGAACTAGGGCGCTTGTTTAAAAATAAGCGGTCACTCATCTGGGAGTATAAGAGAGTATGATCACAGAGACTTGGTTGAAAGAAGGGCATGATTGGCAACTAAATGTTCTAGGATATAGATGTTTCAGACAGGACAGGGAGGGAAGTAAAAGAGGGGGAGGAGTTGAATTGCTGGTCAGGGATGATATCACAGCTCTGCTAAAGGAGGACACTGTGGAGGACTTGAGCAGTGAGTTATTACGGGTAGAGCTGAGAAATAAGAGGATGCAGTTACATTGTTGGGGCTGTATTACATGCCTCTCAACAGTGAGCGTGAGGTAGAAGAACAAATGGGTAAATAGATTATGGAAAGATGTAGAGACAACAGGGTGGTGGTGATGGGAGATTTTAATTTTCCCAACATTGACTGGGATACACGTGGTATCAGAGGTCTGGATGGGGCAGAATTTGTGAGGAGCATCCAGGAAGGTTTTCTAGAGCAGTATGTCAATAATCCGATGACGAAAGGGGCCATATTGAACCTGGTACTGGGGAACGAGCCAGACCAGATGGTAAAAGTTGCAGTGCGGGATTTCTTTGGGAATAGTGACCACAGTTCTGTAAATTTTAGAATACTTGTAGACAAAGATGAGAGTGGTCCTAAGGGAAGCATATTAAACTGGGCCAAAACCAATTATATCAAAATTCGGCAGGAGCTGGGAAATGTGGAGTCGGAGCAGCTATTTGAAGGGAAGTTCACATTTGATATATGGGAGGCTTTCAAAGAGAAGTTGATGATAGTGCAGGATAGGCAAGCCCCTTTGAAAACAAGGGATAAGAAAGGCAAGATTCGTGAACTGTGGATGACAGGAGAAATGGTGTGATTAGTCAAGAGGAAAAGCGAAACTGACATAAAGTCCAGGCAGCTAAGAACAGAATGGGCCTTGGAGGAATATCGGGAGAGTAGGACCAATCTTAAATGAGGAATCAAGCGGGCTAAAAGGGGTCATGAAATAACTTTAGTAAGCAGAATTAAGGAGAATCTCATGGCCTTTTATTCATATATAAGAAGCAAGAGGTTAACTAGAGTCCACTACAGGATAAGGAAGGAAGGTTGTGTGTCGATCCTGAGAAAATGGGTGAGATTTCAATGATTACCTTGCATAAATATTACTGAGGAGAGGGACATGATGAATGTTGAAATTAGAGACAGAAGTTTGTTTACTCTGGATCATGTTGACATAAGGAGGGAAGATGTGTTGGGTAGGCTAAAGGATATTAAGGTGGACAAATCCTCAGGACCGGATGGGATCTATGCTGAGGGAGGCAAGAGAGGAAATAGCTGGGGCCCTGACAGATATCTTTGCAGCATCCTTAAACATAGGTGAAGTGCCGGAGACTGGAGAGTTGCTAATGTTGTTCCCTTTGTTCAAGAAGAGTAGTAGGGATATTCCAGGTAACTACAGACCAGTGAGCCTGATGTCAGTGGTGGGAAAGTTGCTGGAGAAGGTACTGAGGGATAAAATTATTTATATTTGGAAAAGAATGGGCTTATCAGTGATAAGCAACATGGTTTTGTGTGGGGGAGATCGTGCCTTACCAACTTAATTGAGTTCTTTGAGAAAGTGATCAAGTTGATAGATGAAGGAAGGGCTGCAGATGTCATACACATTGGACTTTAGTAAAGCGTTTGATCAGGTTCCCCATGTAAACTAATGGAGAAAGTGAAGTCAAATGGTGTGCAGGGTGTTCTAGCTAGGTGGATAAAGAACTGATTGAGCAACAGGAGACAGAGAGTAGTAGTTGAAGGGAGTTTCTCAAAATGGAGAAAGGTGACCAGTGGTGTTCCACAGGGATCAGTGCTGGGGCCACTGTTGTTTGTGATATACATAAATGGTCTGGAAGAGGGCATTGTTGGTCTGATTAGTAAGTTTGCAGATGACGCAAAGATTGGTAGAGTAGCAGAAAGCATAGAGGACTGTCAAAGAATACAGGAGAATATAGATAGTCTGGAGAGTTACGTGGAGAAGTGGCAGATGGAGTTCAATCCAGGCAAATGTGAGGTAATGCATTTTGGGAAGTCTAATTCTAGAAAAAACTCTACAGTAAACAGAAGAGCCTTGGGAAAAGTTGATGAGCAGAGAGATCTGGGAGTGCAAGTCCATTGTACCCTATTAGTGGCTGCACAGGTGGATAGAGTGGTGAAGAAGACATATTGTATGCTTGTCTTCATCGGACAGGGTATTGAGTATAAGAGCTGGCAAGTCATGTTAAAATTGTACAAGACTTTGGTTCGGCGGCATTTAGAATACTGTGTACAGTTCTGGTTGCCACATTACCAAAATGATGTGGACACTTTGGAGAGGGTGAAGAAAAGGTTTACGAGGATGCTGCCTGGTATGGAAGGTGCTAGCTATATAGTGAGGTGAGTAGGTTAGGATTGTTTTCATTAGAAAAAAGAAGATTGAGGGATAGAGATAAGTTTTTTTTGTAGAGTGAGGGATTCAATAACGAGAGGTCATGCATTCAAAGTGAGAGAGGTGAAAAGTTTAAGGGGTATACATGCGGAAGGAACATGTTGCCAGCAGAAGTACTAGAGGCAGGCATGGTAGATTGATTCAAGGTGCGACTGGACAGATGCCTGAGTAGATGGGGAGCAGAGGGATATAGATGCTTAGAAATTGGGTGATAGGTTTAGACAGTGGATTTGGATCAGCTCAGGCTTGGAGGACCGAAGGGCCTGTTCCTGGGGCTGTAAATTTTCTTTGTTCTTTGTTCTATTTAAATCAGAGTTTAGGTGATTTTGTGTGAGTGTTTGGAACTCTCTGAAAAAGTGGTGGACCCAGAGTCCTTGGAATCTTTTTAAGATAGATTGTTGCAAATTAAGAATTTGAGATTATAATCTCATCAACCGTAACCTTATTAAATAGTGTAGTAAGTTTGAGGGCCAAATTGCCTACCCTTGCTCCTTGTTTACATGTTCATATATTTCCAAATGCTGTAGAAAATGTCAGCGAGGCCTGTAGATGTATGATTGCATCATTCTTCTTCATCTCCTGGGGGAGCCTCACCTGCAGCTTCTCCCTTCGGAGCCTTTTGCAGTAATTGCTGGAAGCTTCTGTTCTTGCTGACTAAGTTGTAATTGCTCTCTTGTTTGACATTTTGTCTTTACTTTTCTAGCAATACCACAGTGGTGTCCATGTCAGATTTATGAGCAGATTATTATAGGGTATTTCAGAAAGAGTGGTTGGGAGGGAGCAGTTTTCAAATCAATTGTTCAGAAAGGGATAAAGAAGATTCACAGAGCCAAAAGTATGCTTATCATGATGGCTTGAGCAGATTGAAATTTTTTTTTTAAACAGTCAAATGAGGCCTGATGGTGACGTTGTTGAGTTCTTTAAGATAATGATCGTTATATGTAAAAATGTGGATAGGTTGACAATTAGATATCATAAATATTAGATTGTTATTAATAAATGTAGCAGGTGATTAAGAAAAATGTTTCTTCCCAGAAAATTGTAAGAATATAGATCTGGGTGCCACATTAACTTGTTGAGGCAAAAAAAGCATAAATTAATTCAAGGAAAGCTATTTAGGCTTTCAATGGAAAAATCATGAAGGTCATCATGGAAGGGGACTCTTAATAGTCCACACATGCATAGACCAGTTGATCCAATGACATATTTCTGGGTTATAAACTCAATGTATATCGATATAATAACTGAACAAGGTCTTATGCTCCAAGTTTAAAAGAAAAGCCTGTTGTCTGCTTTTTTTTTGATATAAGAAATTTACTTATGACTTCTGCTGCAATTTTGCCTCTTAATAAAAGCCAATAAAGCAAATGCTGGAAATATGAAAATGCTGAAGAAACTCAGCAAGCCTGGCAGCATCTGTTGATGTTTCAAGCCCTGCATGACTCATCTATGGAATCAATTCATCAGTTCAGTTTTAACAGCTATTAACTATTATAGCTTTCATTTAAATGTTGGAATCAGTTTGACAAATTTTTGCAATTACAGATATCAGCATAAACAAGTATTTGATAATAATTTCACAACCGTCTGTATTATCATATGAAAAATATGTTGCATACATTCAAGATGTCATTACTCAGAATAAGTTTTATTTATGAAGGGGACGCAGCTGCTAGATTTTCTGTTTAATACATAACCAGTTTCTGAACAAAAATGATTCGGAAATGCATGTTTTCAGAAATGACATTACAATAATATTTTAATGTAGTAAATATTTATTGAATATTGATTTACTAATATAATCAGTGTTTAAGTTACTGATTGTATTAAAGCTTTTTTTTCAACATCTTACATCAATGCACATGGGCTGGCTATGTGACACTTCTAATATCTTTCGAATAACTGCCAAAAATGCTGGTTTTTTAAATGATATTGGAGCTAGGAGATATTGGCAATGGTGTATCTACTTTATATCCTAGATACTCTAGGATGGCTTTGGAGGACTTTCTCCTCAAAATGTGTCGGGATTGGCTGTTACTTTAAAGATATTAGAAGTGTCACATTACCTCTCCTAGTACTCCAGAAGTCAAACAGTTCAACAAACAAGATTCTTAGAGATTTACACCTATTTATACAAGCAGATGTTTGTGGTATTCAATGTTTACGGTAACAGTTTAACCTGTCTTTTAGAACATGATGTATATAATTTCCTGAAACACTTCCTGTTTATTAAAGCAACTGTATAGTTCTTCAAATTTGGGCAATTTGCCAGTAAGAACAATTATAGCTTTCTGTTATTCTCAACATGTTGGCAATATCTAAACACAATAATCTTTAGCGATTTTTGAGAAGATTTGTAGCTCAGGTTGATGATAAGTATGTAAGTTAGACGTTTTGTTTTCAGACGTTTCGTCACATACCCACTGAGACTCTCACTGATGATGTTACCTAATATGGTGACAAAACATCTGAAAACAAACCTTCCAGCTTAGTGAGCTAACTCACATTTTGAGAGTTTGAGACAGCTTGCTAACATTGTCAAGAGTAGAATGTGTCACTGTTACCAACTTCTGCTTCTGAAAATATTTGTTTCCTTTCAGCTACTATTGTGTGATTTTTCTTTGGCATACCTAACTCTTGGAAAAAATGCCACTATAATCCAGAAACATAATCGTTTTACTGATTGTAATAAATGGTCCTCAGCGGTTTATATTGTGTCTGTAAATAGTATTTCTATAACAGAGATGTTTCCTCTTAAGGTGCAATTTAAGAATTCTGGTGACAGCAGGATCAAATGCCTTATGTAATTTGACCCTTGATATCTAAAATGGAGGTGAATGCCAGGACATGGTCATAAGTTAGGTTAAACTGTTCCTGTGATTCTTGATAAGCAAAGAGTAACAGGTCTCTATGGGAGGGAGGGTAGGTTCAATCATTAAGAGTAGTAAGTTTTGCAGTACAGCAATTTCCATTTTGCTTTTTGAGTTGTCCATTGCAGAAGAGGAAGTAACCTTTCTCTTTAAGGATTTCACTTGGAGTGAGCAGAGCTCTTGCAATGCCATAAGGTCGAGATTGAGTCTTAGAGTTCTTTGTCGGTCACAGCTGTCTTGTGTGCATTGACAGCCATCAGAAAGTTGTTGAAGCCAGGAAAGATCTCCTTATGTCTCAGCTTGTGTTCTCAGCACTTTCCTTTACAGTGGTGAGGCATGGATAACTTATGCTAGCCAAGCAAAGCAGCTGATTAGCTCCTACCACTATGGCCTCAGATCAATATTGGGTATCTTCTAGGAAGATATAATGTCAAATATGGAAATAAGCAGAAATCACCAGCGATGAGTCAGCAATGACACTGGTGGCTGCATCATGTGAGCAGAATGGATTATGGCCACGTCCCCAAAGACATGTTCTGGCAAACTTGCTTTCAGCACAAAACCCAATAGATCACCTGTGTCTGTGATAAAAAGCCAATTATAAGAAAGGTTTCAACTTGACAGAGATTGGAGTCAATGCATGGGAACTCCCCACTGCTGACCAGATTGAAGATAAGTAATCAGGAAGGGTATGGAAATGCAGAGGCCAAGAGAAATGAAAAAAACAACTGACAGGAAGGAAAGCACCCAGGAAGGATTTGGAGGAAGGACTGGGGTATACAAAGTTAAAAATCACACCACCAGGTTATAGTCCAACAGGTTTAATTGGAAGCACTAGCTTTCGGAGCGCCGCTCCTTCATCAGGTGGTTGTGGAGGACACAATTGCAAGACACAGAATTTATAGCAGAAGTTTACAGTGTGATGTAACTGAAATAATACATTGAAAAATACCTTGATTGTTTATTGAGTCTTTCATCTGTTAGAATACCATGATAGTTTCACTTCTTTCATATGTAAATCACAAAACTTTTTTTAAAAGTTATATTCTCGGGTTAACTGTTACAATTGGTGTCAGACCAAATAATATGTTGAAGTGTTAGCCCCCTGCATTCCCTGTCTGTGCCATAATGTTTAGACTGATTCTAATCTAAAAAGTGAGTTAACAGAGTCTTACATGGATTCATGCAGTTTTTGAGCAAAGTACAATGTATCTCTGCAAGTATAAATTCACCCCACAAATGTATGTGGATATGTGTGCATGTGGGTTTTTGTGTGTGTCTGTCTGTCTGTCTGGGCTGGGTAGTTGTGAGTGTGAGAGAGAATGTATATGTGTGCGTATGTGAGTGTAGAATGTCTAAGTCTGTGAGAGGATGCATGTGTGTGCGTGGGAGTGTGTATGTCTGTTGGAGTGTGTGTGATTGTCTGTGTGTGCCTGTGTTTATGTGTGTCTGTGTGTGTATGTGTATAGGAGTGTGTGTGTGTGTGTAGGAGTGTCTGTGTGTGTGTGTATAGTGAAATGGTGGTCACCTGTAATGTGACATGAACCCAAGGTCCCGGTTGAGGCCCTTCCTATGGGTACCGAACTTAGCTATCAGCCTCTGCTCGGCCACTTTTCGCTGCTGCCTGTCCCAAAGTCCGCCTTGAAGGACGGTCACCCGAAGGCCTGAGATCAAATGTCCTGGACCACCGAAGTGTTCCCCAACTGGGAGGGAACACTCCTGTCTGTTGATTGTTGTGTGGTGCCCATTCATCCGTTGCAGTAGCCTTTGCTCGGTTTCTCCAATGTACTATGCCTCAGGGCATCCTTGCCTGCAACATATAAGATAGACAACGTTGGCAGAGTCACATGAGTACCTGCCACATACATAGGGGGAGGTGTCCCCACGTGTAAAGATGGTATCCATGTCCACACTCTGACATGTCTTGCAGTGCCTACCATGACAGGGTTGTATGGAGTTGTCCTGAAAGCCGGGCAGCTTGCTACGAACAATGATCTGTTTGAGGTTTGGCGGTTGTTTAAAGGTGAGCAGTGGAGGTGTGGGGAAGGTCTTGGTGAGGTGCTTATCCTCATTGATAACGTGCTGCAGGTCACGAAGAACATTGCGTAGCTTTTCAGCTCTTGGGAAGTACTGGACAGCGAAGGGTACCCTGTCAGTTGCAGCACGTGTCTGTCTCCTGAGGAGGTCATTACGGTTCCTTGCTGTGGCACGTGGAACTGGCAGTCGATGAGTTGAGCATCGTTTCCCGTTCTTATGAGGGTATCCCTGAGTACTTCCAGGTGCCCGTCACGTTCCTCCTCAACTGAACAGATCCGGTGTACGTGTAGGGCTTGTCCATAGGGGATGGGGTTTTAATATGTTTTGGGTGGAAGCTGGAGAAGTGTAACATTGTGAGGTTGTTTGTGGGTTTGTGGTAGAGTGTGGTGCTGAGGTGTCCATCCTTGATGGAGATGCATGTGTCCAAGAATGAGACAGATAGTTGAGAGTAGTCCACGGTGAGTTTGAGGATGGGATGAAACTTGTTGATGTCACTGTGTAGTTTTATCAGTGACTCCTCGCCATGGGTCCAGAGGAAGAAAATGTCGTCAGTGTACCTGGTGTATAATGTTGGGTGGAGATCCTGCATAGAGAAGAAGTCTTGTTTGAACCTGTGCATGAAGATGTTGGCATATTGGGGTGCAAATTTGGTCCCCATGGCTGTTCCATGTGTCTGGCTGAAGAATTGGTTGTCAAAGGTGAAAACATTGTGATTGAGGATAAAGCGGATGAGTTGTAGGGCAGTGTTTGGAGATTGGAAGTTGTTGGTGTTGAGTTCTGAGGCTGTTGCCACGATGCCGTTATTGTGGGGAATGCTGGTGAGAGTGCTGAAACATCCTTTGTGACGAGAAATGTTCCTGGTTCGACTGGCCGGTGGGTGCTGAGTTTCTGTGAGAAATCCGTAGTGTCAAGACAGAAGCTGGGGATTCCCTGTACAATAGGTTTCAAGATGCCTTCAACATAGCCGGAGAGATTCTCACACAGGGTCCCATTGCCTGATACGATGGAACGTCCTGGTGTATTGGCTTTGTGTATCTTTGGAAGGCAGTAGAAGTCACCTACATGAGAATTCCGTGGGATGAGGGCACGTGGGCAACTCTGAAGGACTGGATCCAGAGTCCTGATCAATGTGTTTAATTCATGGGTGTGTTCTTTGGTCGGATTAACTGGTAGTTGCCTGTAGTGTTCCTGGTTGTTCAGTTGTCGGTACACTTCCTTACAGTAATCTGTTCGATTCTGAATGACAATGGCTGAGTTAACCTCAGAATGTAACTTTTAAAAAAATGTTTTGTGATTTACACATGAAAGAAGTGAAACTCTCATGGTATTCTAACAGATGAAAGACTCAACAAACAATCAAGGTATTTTTCAATGTATAATTTCAGTTACATCACACTGTAAACTTTTGCTATAAATTCTGTGTCTTACAATTGTGTCCTCCACAACCACCTGATAAAGAAGCGGTGCTCCGAAAGCTAGTGCTTCCAATTAAACCTGTTGGACTATAACCTGGTGTTGTGTGATTTTTAACCCAGGAAGGAAGATATTAGTCAGCTTGGGAGATGCTATTCATTTGAGCCCATTTCTGAAGGACCGCTAATGACAAATTGGTCTCTACAACCACAATAGATGCTGTTAAGTGCAGCAGCAACAGCAGCATACACCCTGGGTGTAGTGCATCATCTCCTGAGGTGAAGTATACCAGCATTATTATCACTATTGCATCTCAAATAGGAGGTTTCCATAATCATGCAGTATTCAATCTCATTCTCCTCTAAATTGGGTTTCAGTGTCTTAATTCAGCTCCCTGCTAGATTGTCAGGAATTAAATATCTGAATGGAAGAGTATGATGCTAGAAAAACACAGCTGGTCAGGCAGCAACCAAGGAACAGGAGAATTGACATTTCAAGCGTCAGCTCTTCAACTGGAATGATTCCTGATAAAGGGCTTATGTTCAAAACATCGACTCCTGCTCCTCAGATGCTGTCTGACCAACTGTGCTTTTCCAGCACCACACTCTCAGACTCTGATCTCCAGCATTTGCAGTGCTCACTTTCTCCCAGGAATTAAATACCTACCTAATTACCATTTCAAGTACCATTTTTAAAACATGCTGCTTGGCTGTAAATGGTCTTGTGTTGCAGTGATAGTATCCCAGTTTTTGAGTCAGTAGCTTTGGCTTCAAGGCCCCTTTAGGACTTGATGGCCATGGAAGCTTAGTTTGTAACTTGGTTACATAAGTTGATTATCAGCTCATAAATATGTCCAGTATGCAGGTGGTAAGCACCATAGAGTCTCCTGGTCAGTCTTGCTTGATGCAGAGTAGTACCTTTAAGCACCAGCCTCTGGCAATAGGCTAGAGATCTGTTCCAGGAAAGATTAGCTATGCAAGCACATGCTTTATCTGCTTTAATGTGGCACTAACCAAAAGGAGAAGATGGAAGACCATCATGTCCTGACTGGGGTAAACTACAGAGTTACAGACTTTCCAAAAATGTCATGCTCCAGGTCAAGTTTTACTGGAGAACAGGGATGTAACTGGAGATGATATGAGTATTATAAAATACTCTTGCTTAGGGGCCCTGATCGATGGGGAGATTATGTCTTTTGAGCAGCTGCACCAGAAGTTTGGACTGCCTAACGGAGACTTTTTCGGTATTTCCAAATATGAGATTATATACAGAAGAAGACCACATTATTAGACAGTCCCTACAAATCGGATAGGGAGAGAAGAGCGCTATGGCCAATGGGTCCACTCTCGGTCAGTACCCTTTATCACTCATTACATAATGAGGTATCGAAAGACATGGAGCAACTGTTTAAAACATGGAACCAGAAATTGGGGTTAGAAATCCCTTCATAAATGTGGGAGGAAATCTGGGAAAATGCAAGAAAGATCTCTATTTGTAATAGAACTCAAGCTATTCAATTAAAGATACCCCATAGGGCTCATATAGCACCGGAACGATTGGCAAAATTTAGGGTAGGAACATCCCCAATGTGTCCTAAATGTAAAATAGAAGTGGGCACTCTCACGCACTGTTGATGGACATGTCACAAGATCTGCAAATACTGGGACAGAGTAGCGAATGCTCCGACAGAAAACTTGGGAACGGAGATTGGATTGTCTCTTCCCAGTGTCTCTTCTCCTGGGCTTTTCAAATCTGCCCTCCGTGGATGTGCACGGGAGGAAACTATTCTCCATCCTCTCTTTCTGTGCAAGGAAAAATATCTTAGTCAATTGGGTAGCTGAGGGCCCTCCAGGACTTTCGAATTGGCACAGGTTAATCATGGAATACATCCCCCTTGACTTCCTCACAAATATGGTGCACCAAAAATCTGAATTATTCGATAAAATTTGGCAGCCCTTTCTGAACTGTATAGACACAGATATTTCGGCCATATTGTCAAGGGCTTTTGTCTAGCTGTGGTAGTGGTTCTGGCTGGTCTGGGGCCCAGGGGGAGGAATCCCGTATAATACGAGTTTTATTATGACTTGATGTTAATCCATTTTGAGTATGTACTTAATTATTTAATTATTATGTTATTTCTTACTAGTAATGTAAGATATCTTATTTTATGTTTTGGTTGTTTGTAGGATAGATTAGTAGTTAGCTGAGTTTTTTTCTCTTTTTTGTTGTGTTTTGGTTATTATTTATTTCTTTTTTATATATATTTAATTGTATATTAATGTTTATACTTGTTTATATTACTTTGTAATTTTGTAAAAAATGTTTTAAAAATTCCCTTTTCTCTTTCAATAAAATACCTATTAAAAAAATTGCTTATTCCACCTATATTACATGGAATACAACACTCATTAATAACCTCCACGTGGTGTCATCACCAAACCTAAATCAGATAGTGCTCTTTCTTTCCTAAACCTTGCATTAGTGAATCATGGTTTTAGTTTCAACAATCTGTTTCACATACATATTGAAGGTTTAATGCAGGTTGGAGAACAAGGTACAGGTAGAAGTGCTAACACTAATAGCTAACACATTCATCATAGTGTCAGGTAGAGGCAGAGATGTCTGAACCTTTTAAAAGATTTACTGGAAGGACCCTTTAGATTTTCTTTTTAAAACATTTAATGGAAAACCACAAGTTTATATCTGGAGCTTAGTAGTCAATGGAACCTTTTTCTTTATTCTTTCATGGAATATGGATGTTAATGGCGAGGCCAGCATTTTTTGCCAGTCCATAATTGCCAGAGAGCAGTTAAGAGTCAACCACGTTGCTGTGGGACTGGAGTCCATTTAGGTCAGATCAGGTAAAGATAGCACATTTCCTTTCCGAAATGACATTAGTGAACTAGGTGGGTTTTAAAATAATTGACAATGACTATGCAGTCACCATTCAAAACGTTTTTTTTTATTCCAGATTTCAACTGAATTCAATTTCACTAGCTCCCATGATGGATTTAAATTCCATGTCACTATGCCATCAACCTGGGGTTCTGCCTTATTAGTCCACCATGCCAATGCTTTCCCAATTTGTGAAAAGAAATCATAGGTTTAGGTTTTTAGCTATCATTTTTTCAAAAAAAGTTTGGAAAGGTTATTTGGAGTGTACTGTGCAAAACACAAATGCATCTTTTCCACTCTTTTTTGAGAAAACTGTTTTGAAATGACTTTTTGCGTGGGAGATCATGCCTCACAAATTTGTTAGAGTTCTTTGATGAAGTGACCAAGAAGGTTGACGAGGGCAGGGTGATGGATGCAGTCTATATGAATTTCAGTAAGGCCTTTGGTAAGGTTCCACATGGTAGGCTGCTCTAGAAGGTTAGATTGCATGGAATCCAGGGGAGCTGGCAAATTGGATACACAATTGGCTTCATAGTAGGGAGCAGAGGATAACAGTGGAAGGATGCTTGACCCATTGGAGGCCTGTCACTAGTGGAGTGCCTCAGGGGCGGGCCATTGCTGTTCGTTATCTATATCAATCATTTGGATGAGAAAGTACAAGGCACGGTTAGTAAGTTTGCAGGTGACACTAAAATAGGAGATATTGTGGACAGTGAGGATGGTTATCAGAAATTGTAGAAGGACCTTGATCTTCTAGTGAAATAGATTGAGAAATGGCAAATGGAGTTTAATATAGATAAGTGTGAGATGTTGCATTTTGGAAAGTCAAATTAAGATAGGAGTTTCATGTTGAATGGTAGGGCCTTAAGGAGCGTCATGGATCAGAGGGACCTCTGGGTTTGGATGAACAGTTCTCTGAAAGTGGAGTCACAGATGGACAGGGCAGTGAAGAAGGCTTTTGGCACACTGGCCTTCATCAGTCAGGACATTGAGGATAGAAGTTCGGAAGTTATGTTGCAGTTATACAGGTCGTTGGTGGGCCGCATTTGAGAGTATTGTATTCGGTTTTGGTCACCTTGCTGTAGGAAGCATGTTATTAAACTGGAAAGAATGTAGATGAAATTTACAAAGATGTTGCCAGGACTGAAGTATAGAGAGAGGTTGGACAAGCTAGGACGTTTTTCTTTAGATCTTAGAAGACTGAGGGGGAATCTTGTAGAAGTGTATAAAATCATGAGAGGCATGGATAGGGTGAATGCACTCAGTTTTTTTCCCACGGTTGGTCAATCAAGGGCTGAAGAGCATCAGTTTAAGGTTAGAAGGGAAAGAATAAAAAGGAACCTGAGGAGCAACATTTTTAAACAAAGATGGTACGCATATGGAATGAGCTGCCAGGGAAGTGGTTGAGGTGGGTACATTAACAACATTTATGAGGCATTTGGACAAATACATGGATAGAAAAGATTTAGATTGATCTGGACGAAGTGTAGGCAAATGGATGGTGATGGACATTTTGGTTGGCATGGACCCGTTTGGGCCAAAGGGCCTGTCTCCGTGCTGTAGGACTGTATGACTCTATGAGAGCTGATTCACTGATGCAATAATTCTCCTGAACACTACTGGAAGATTTCCTTTTGATATTTCCTGAATGATGTGCTTCTTAAAAGATTGCAATTAAATTCACAAGTCTGGTGATACTCATCTACACGTACCAAGATGTTAGACTGAAAGATGCCTGAAACATTTCATATCTTATCTGTTTTCTTCAGGAATTACCAATTATTTGGCTAAAATATTTTTATTTCAAGGTGATGTCAAAAAAAATGTACTTTTCTTTAAACAGTGTGTATGTGTGAGGCTGTGTTAGATTACTTGGAAGGATTCATATTTACACTTTGTTATAGCAAACTGTGTGTTATCAGTCTTTCATCTTTATTGAGTAATTCTTGTTGTTTATAATAAACATCTAATTTTGTTGTTTATTTGTCCACCACTCCACCATCCCCAGATTGTAAACAAAATCACACATATGTGCTTATGACTATCTTTTTTTTTAAAGGACCAGAGGAGTTGGAATTAGAGAATGACAGTACACTCATCTAACTTTGGTGTTAGTAATAATTAAATTTCCTTTTATCCAGCATAATTTTTTCAGATTCATGATAATCTTTATCCTCTTCCTCGGAATTTTGATTAGATTAGATTCCCTAAGTGTGGAAACTAGCCCTTCGGCCAACCAATCCACACCGATCCTCTGAAGAGTAACCCATCCAGACCCATTTCCCTCTGATTAATGCACCTAATACTATGGGTAATTTAGCATGGCCAATTCACCTAACCTGCACATCTGTGGACTGTGGGAGGAAACCGGAGGAAACCCATGCAGACACGGGGAGAATGTGCAAACTCCACACAGTCACATGAGGCTGGAACTGAACTCAAGTTCCTGGTGCTGTGAAGCAGCAATGCTAACCACTGAGCCACCGTGCCGCCCTAAATTTGCTTCATCATTTTTCCCCATCACAGAATGGTTAGTCAGAGACTTTCCGATTGTAGAAATGTTAATTACTAGGGTGCATAGGTTTATGCAGTTAAGTCTAAAGGAGATGTGAGGGCTGGGTTTTTTTTAAATCGAGGGTGGTAAGTGCCTGGAATGTGCTGCCAGAGGAGGTGCTGGAGGCAGATATACAATAACAATATTTAAGAGGCAACTTGACAGATTTATGAATAGACAGGCAATAGAGGGTTATGGACTGTGTAGAGGCAAAAGGTTTTTTTTTACTTTAGAAAGACGTTATGTGTCAGCACTGTGTTGAAGAAAATCTCTTGAGACACAGACCTTGAGAACTGATTAGTTTATTACACGATATATCATTGGGAATTCACCATCCTAACTGTGGCTGGGTGCTATTCTGAAATACATGAGAACACTACAGGATTATATAGAGAAAACATATAGGAGCGGATCATTAATTACAAGGCTTCGGCATGCTTACAAGATGGTACTGAATTAGTGGTCAGCTGTTTGGGTCAAAACTGAATACTATTACACATTCCACAAGTGGACCAAAATGAATGTTATCACCGTGTGTTCAGTTTACACAGATCTGTTAACACTATGTATGAGTTAGCTGAGCAACCGTGAAATGGCAATAATTCGTAGGACTAATTGACAAGTCTAGGTCTGCTTGACTGACTACGCTGCATGCACTGGCCATCCATCCAAGTGAGAAAAACACTAACTCGACAGGCTTAGAGGCCTTGGATAGATAAGGCCTACTTATAGCATTGTCTCATAATAAGGGGTGCACAGCTAACATACCAACTACTGTTGCTTTACAAAATGGTTTCTCAGCTGGAATAGGAAAATGGCTTCCAGGCAAACCATGTCAAATTTTCCTCCACACACAGTGTTGGTGGGCTGAAGGGCAATTCTTGTGCTGTACTGTACTTTATTCTTCTTTATTTAACATTTCATGGACCATGCCTCTCCATTTGGGGCAGTTCACCGTAAAATACTTTGAGTTTTACCTGAAGTATTTCTGAACTGTTCCATGGGTATTCCATGGATAGTCATTCATTCCACTTTTATTACCTGCAGATAATCAGGTTTGATAAGAATGCTTTCATCATTATTCTGTCTGCGTTTAATCCTTGCATTGTTCTTTATGCCATTGTGGAATGTTCCATTTGTTTTCCCAAGAATCAATTAAATCACTCTTTCCCCATGATTATTTTAGACAATAGACAATAGACAATAGACAATAGGTGCAGGAGTAGGCCATTCAGCCCTTCGAGCCTGCACCGCTATTCAATATAATCATGGCTGATCATTCCTAATCAGTATCCTGTTCCTGCCTTATCTCCATAACCCTTGATTCCACTATCTTTGAGAGCTCTATCCAACTCTTTCTTAAATGAATCCAGAAAGTGGGCCTCCACCGCCCTCTGGGGCAGAGCATTCCACACAGCCAGCACTCTCTGGGTGAAGAAGTTTCTCCTGAGCTCTGTCCTACATGGTCTACCCCGTATTTTTAAGCTGTGTTCTCTGGTTCGGCACTCCCCCATCAGTGGAAATATGTTTCCTACTGCCAGAGTGTCCAATCCTTTCATAATCTTATACGTCTCAATCAGATCCCCTCTCAGTCTTCGAAACCCAAGGGTATACAAGCCCAGTCGCTTCAATCTTTCAGTGTAAGGTAATCC